>NW_005434452.1:47783-49422 GCF_000315625.1 Guillardia theta CCMP2712
GCCAACTTCACCCACCAAGGAGAGAGAGAACCCACTGGGCGTCATCCTTGCTGCTCCCACCTTCTCACAGTCCGCAAGGTCTTGAGGAACTGATAGGAAGCGAGTAGAGGGTACTGCCAGGAATTTCAGGCAACAATGTAGGGGGAGGGAGGGGAAGGAGGAAGACAAGGGAAGAACGGGAGAGGGAGGATTAAACGTGGGGAGAAGATGAGTCAGACAGAGAGGAGGGAAGGGTAGTAATTGTGCAGAGGACCCTGTGAGGAGGCGGGAAAAGGAGGTAGGTAGACTGGGGAAGGAGGAAGGGAAAGAGGACAAAGTTAAGGTACTCCATAGAAGTTGAGACAGCAATATGGTCTTTATTACGTGCTTGTTGACCAGCACGCGCCACGAATTGAGAGTCGAGAAGACAACTTTGCTGGAGAGAGGAGGGAGGAGGGAGGAGCTAGAAGTAGCCAGAACAGGACCGACGCGGACGAGAGAGTGAGCGTAAAGGGATACTTGACGTGACTGTTGCTGCAGGCGGAGAAGGAGGTGCAGATGAAGAGGTCTCTCCCTTCCAGCTCGCCTCTCAGCGGGCAGAGGAGAGCCAAGAAGAGCTGCGTACGAGCAGAGGGGAGGGAAGAGCTCTTCAATGCAGTGCCCAGCGATCTCGACGCGTCGGGTGAAAGTGATGTGCCAAAGTGAGATGATGAAGTTGCCTTGTTGTCTGCCCGAACGATCTGCTTCTCTCGTGACCTGCTCCTGTGTTGCTCCTCGTCTCCTCCTCTTCCTCTTGTTTTGTTGATTGAACATCGTCGTGCTCTTGCCAGGAGCGGGAGTTTACAGCTCAGCGCTGCCTCGGACCATCCAGACGCATCGATGAGAGGGAACGAGGAGAGCCCAACCAACGCCGACCTGCTGCCCCCCGCATGGCACGACGGCGAGGACGACAACCGGGCGAGCGACAAGTACCAGGACGATGCTGAGAATCTCGAGAGGGTCAGACAGCTGGAGGGGGAGGAAGAGAAAATGATGGGGATGGTGCAGGACAAGGACGGGATGGAGAGGAAGGCTGATCTGAAAGGAGGCTTCATCAAAGGGCAATGGACGCGCGAGGAAGACGAGAAGGTCAGGGAGCAGAGAGGATAAAGGAGAGGAGGACGAGGCAGGAGTGACGCCATGATGCTGATGGTGTGAGTGAGCAGGTCATTCAATACGTTGAGAAGTATGGAACCAAGCAATGGGCGAGGATCGCTCAGGTTGCTCTCCTCCGCTTGCTCCTTCGCCTCCACCTCCTCCACACTACCACCACCACTGCCTTCTCCTCCTCCTCCTCCTCCTCCTCCTCCTCCTCCTCCTCCTCCTCCTCCTCCTCCTCCTCCTCCTCCTCCTCCTCCTCCCCCCTTCCACTCTTCACTCATTCGTCGTGTGGTCTTGTGACGGTCGTGAAGGTTTTGCCGGGGAGGAAGGGGAAGCAGTGCAGGGAGCGATGGCACAATCATCTGAACCCTGACATCAACAAGCTCTCGTGGACTGTTGAAGAAGATGCGAGGCTGATCGAGGTGAGCGAGGGAGGAAGAAGAGAGAGGAAGGAAGAGGAGAGCAGAAGAGGAGAGCAGAAGAGGAGAGCAGAAGAGGAGAGCAGAAGAGGAGAGCAGAA
>NW_005434452.1:49996-51271 GCF_000315625.1 Guillardia theta CCMP2712
GATCGGCAGGAGGGAGAGAATCGCACGCAGAGGGCGGGACAGATGTCCCCTGGGCGAAGGCACAACTCGATGAAGAAGACGTGAGAGACGAGACGATATGATGCGTTCTTCTACGGTGTCCTCCTCTGAGCTTCTTCCTGACCTTCTCGTTCCTTCTCCTCCTTACTTTTCCTCCTCTCCTTCTCTCTCTCTCCTCCTCTCCCTCACTCCCACTGACCCGGTTTCGTACCTGCTGTCTTCTTCTTCTATCCTTTCTCTCCATCCTATTTCCTACCATCCTCTCTCCTTTCTTTCCATTCTCTCATCTGGGTACTCCTCGTGAATCTCTCTGTCAGATGGAATAGCACGATAAGGCGAAAAATCTTGAAGAACGAGCTACCTCAGGTGCCCTCCTCCATCTGTCTCTTCCGATATTCCCCTCCTCCATCTCCACCACCACCACCACCTCCTCCTCCTCCTCCTCCTTTCCCTCCTCCTCCTCCTACTATTCCTCGTTCTCCTCCTCTTCTCCGCTCATCTCTGCTTCTCCTCTTACTTCTCTGGCGTTCAGGCTGTCGTCTCTGCTGTCAATGCCGCGGGAATCAACATCACTCCTGACACTGCAGCGTCTCCAGTCCCCCACAGCCCTTGTTCTCCTCTTCCTCCAGGCAAGACGCTGTTTTCTCCTCTTGCTTCCTCGTGCTCCCTGCTCCTCCTCCTCCCTCTCCTCGCTGCTTCTTCTCCTCCTCCTCCTTGACTTTCTGATTTGGTCTATGTACAGCTTTAGGCTTTGCCTCCTCCAGGAGTGAAAATCCTTCGCCGCTTCCAGTCATTACCAGGTGCCCCATCCCCGCCTCGAACATCAGAAGCTGACGCTGCCCTTCTCCTCCTCCTCCTCCTCCTGGTCCCCCTCCCCCTCCCCCTTCCCCTCCCCTCTCCCTCCTCCTGCTCCCTCTCCTACGCAGAAACAGGACTGGCATCGAGAACATGATTCGTCCCCAGCGTGACTCCCCTAAGCCAGACAGCAAGGAAGCAGCGAGCAAGGCGAGCAGGGCAGGAGCTGGAGGAGGACGCGGCGGAGCTGCAGGGGTAGGAGGATGGGGAGGAGGAACTCGTCCCAAGGCAGCGAAGGCCAGCAGCGGCACCAGCAGCGGCACCAGCGGTGGTGTTGGTGGAGCTGGTGGGGGTGGGGGTGGTGGAGCCGCTGCTACTGGTGGTATAGTTCGCCCAGGAACAAACAACCTCAAGGTTGATGTAAATATGCCAACAGAAGATCAGGTAACTCCTCCTCCTCCC
>NW_005434452.1:52046-52893 GCF_000315625.1 Guillardia theta CCMP2712
AGCAGCAGCAGCAGCAGCAGCAGCAGCAGCAGCAGCAGCAGCAGCAGCAGCAGCAGCAGCAGCAGCAGCAGCAGCAGCAGCAGCAGCAGCAGCAGCAGCAGCAGCAGGACAAGGCGGGGGATGACTCAGAGAAAACCTTTACGCAGGCAGAAGGAGTACATAGTTGACATGCCGCAACTTGTCGTGTCTCCTCCTCCTCCTCCTCCTCCTCCTCCTCCTGCTATACTAGTCTCAACGTCACTGGGGCCCTCCTGCCGCTCCTCTCACTGCCAGAGGCTCCTCCTTCTACTGCTAGACGGCAGTGGACCAGTCCGTCCGTCCCGCGCGGCCGGAACTTGCCGCGGTGCATTGCGGCCTAGTTCCAACAAAGAGATCCAGTAGAAACTATCAAAGTGCTGTGGATAGCACTGCGGCACGCATGGGAGCTTAAGAATGACCAAGTGGAAACTTACAAGTGAGATTAAACTTCATGTTCAGGTAAGAACTCTCCCTCTCGCATTCTTGTGACACTGAGCGCAACTACTAAGTTGGCAACCCGGGCCCGGGCCCGGGAGTGAGTGGGGATGTGGTCAGAATCTCGTTTATATATAAGTGAAAGATTTTCGAGCTGAACAGAATGCAGACGTAGCAGGTAGCAGGTAGAAGGTAGAAGGTAGCAGGTAGAAGGTAGAAGGTAGAAGGTAGAAGGTAGAAGGTAGAAGGTAGAAGGTAGCAGGTAGAAGGTAGAAGGTAGCAGGTAGAAGGTAGAAGGTAGCAGGTAGAAGGTAGAAGGTAGAAGGTAGAAGGTAGAAGGTAGAAGGTAGAAGGTAGCAGGTAGAAGGTAGCAGGTAGCAGGTAGAAGGTAGAA
>NW_005434452.1:62100-69167 GCF_000315625.1 Guillardia theta CCMP2712
CGAGCATGGACGAGAGGAGCAAGAGGACGAACAGGAGCGAGGGAGGAAGGAGGAGGATATTGAAGGCGTCGGAGAGACGAGAAAAGGAGAAGACACTGAACAAAACACACAAGTTAAGAATCATATCCATCCCCCTTCCTCCCTCTCTCCTCCTCTCTCCCTCCTCTTCCACTTCTTTTTCCCTCTACTCTTCTCCCTCTCCTATGCTCTTCTCTGCCCGTCTCTTCCTTCTCCTCCCTCACCAGTATTTTGCGCATTTCGCCTTATATCCCACCCCTTACTTCAAAGTACCGGTCCAATTTCCCATTACCACCCACCTTTTTCCAACCCAAGATAGTAGCTGATGAAAAGACCCTGCAGATCCCTCAGATATCTGCAGAACCTCTCGACTAGCAGCTGCTACACTGCGAGAAACATCAGCACCAGCAGCACCAGCACCACCAGCACCAGCACCAGCACCAGCACCAGCACCAGCACCAGCACCAGCACCAGCACCAGCACCAGCACCAGCACCAGCACCAGCACCAGCAGCACCAGCACCAGCACCAGCACCAGCAGCACCAGCACCAGCACCAGCACCAGCAGCACCAGCACCAGCACCAGCACCAGCACCAGCACCAGCACCAGCACCAGCACCAGCACCAGCACCAGCACCATTACCAGCACCAGCAGCACCAGCAGCAAAAGGATGGGGTGAGGGGAAGAGGGAGAGGTGAATGGTGAGGGAATGGGAGGGCATGAGGAGGGTTGAGAGGGAGGAGGAGGGCGACGATTGTGAAATCGAAGACGAGAGCAGAGTGGTAGATGAGATCGAAACATTGCAGGGGTGGGAAGACATAGTCTGCACAGAATCTCGTCAAGCCGTTAGATATAGGTTTAAGATCAACAGTGTTCCATCATCCGCTACTCTCGCTCCCACTCTATGCCAGGAAGAATTGATCCTCGGTCTCGACCGCGGGCTCCTCCGCAGGCGCCTACGAGACACTCACTCGAGCTCGAAGACAAGAGGGAAGGGCTGGAGGTAACTGAAAGGACGGCAAAGGACGGGATGGATGAATGAGGAGGAGAGGAGATGAGAGCGAACGGAGAGGAAGCAATAACTGAAGAGCAACAAAGAAAGGGGGGAAGATGAAGACGAGAAAGGAACGGTAGCAGCATGAGGTTCACAGCAGACCTGATAGGGCTGGCTGCCAAAGTACTCGCTGTACCACCTGAAGCAGCTGTGAGATGAGAAAGAGGACAACTGGGCAGCTCTTGCCTGTTCATACGCTGATCCACGTCCTTTAGCATGTTCCTTAAGTTCTCCTCTACCCTGACTGCCTCGTTCATTCGCTCCTGCTCCTGCTCGAACCTGCCATGGCGATCACGATGAAGCTCTCCATGGAAAGTGGGAAGGCAGAGAGTGAGGAATTGAGGAGGAGGCAACACAAGCAAGCTGACTCTACCTCTGTCGGTACTGCTCCTCCCGCTCTCTCCTCATCTGCACTGAAATTCAATGCTGGTTCAGCATCAACCAGGTCCTTCAAACCTGCTCGAAGTCCCTCAGCCTGACAAGCTCCGCCTGCACCTTCGACAGCATCCCCTCTGCGCTCAGACGGGCAACTTGGTCGTCACGACGCCCTGCCTGGACGACCATCAGCTCTGGACCCCGGCGCACGTAGAGGAGCCTGATACCTGCTCCTTGAGGTAGAGCTGCTCGAGGCGGTTCTTTTCATCCTGACAGAGCAAGAGTCAAGGAGGTGCGAAAAGGTCTGGTGTCGGCACTTCGTGGCGCTTCTTCAGTTCCTCGATGTATTCCTTGCGGAGCCTGTAGCTCCGTCAGAGAGCTCCCGCCAGTCCGCCCAAGGTCCTTACCTCTCCTTCTCCTTCTGCCTGCTCAGCTCTTCTGCAAGGTCGTTCTCACGCTGTTGCAAGGGATGCAACTTGATCTCGGCCTCTCTCCTGGACTGCTCTGCCTTGCGCAAGCCTTCGTTGAGCTTCATGATCTCGTCACTGTTCTTCTGCTGCATCTGCTCGATTTCACGTTCGCGGCGTTGGCTTGATTCCCTACGACATCGAAGTGACTTACAGCTACAGCCTCTTCCCTCCAGTACCTCTCTTGCTGCAAAATCTTGCGGAGGCGGTCGAGCTCATCTCTGTCTTGAGAGCAGTGCGCTAGGGCTTGCCTGTGGTCACATGTATAAGAGAGCGCGAGCCGAGACTGCGATGGAGACCTCAACTGAAGCCTCAGCTGATCGATCTCATCTTCCATGGACCGAGAAGCAGTCAACGACCTACGGCAAGGTGAGCTGCTCCTCTCCCATCCCCGCCAGAGCTCACTGGAAGTATTCGGCAGTGCCTCTCATGAGCTTGCAGTCGTAAGTCTCCACGTGGGATCCCTGCTCAGTCAGCCGCTCAGTTTCTCAGCTCCCGGGAACCTGGAGGGGCTACAACCTCTCTCCGCTGGAAGGTCAGCTTGACCGTGGTGCCTTGTTGTCCGAGGATGAGATTCCTCAGGACTGCCAGGGGCTCGCCAACGACCTTCATGTATGTCAAGTCCCAAGTCTGTCTTGACCCTGCCAGAAAATGTACCTCGCGGTCATCGACGGCTACGATAACATCGCCGACTTGCACAGTGCCTTCGCGCTCCGCCGCGCCACCGCTGACCTGCAGCTCTGATCAACTGACGGGCCGGTTTCTTGATGTCAACGCACAATGGTCTTGACGTAGACATTGCCATCGTTCTCTTGTTGGAAGAAGATACCAACACCAGCCTGAACTGTTGGGAAAGTGAGTGTGGCTACAAGAGATACGATGCTGTATGACCTGAACCGCCGGATTCTCCACTGAACATGTCCTTGGTGCTTATGACAGATCGGCTGTTCATACCGTAGTTGCTCATTGCGATCACTGCAGATCCGTCATCAGTTTCGAAGCAATCGTTGAGGTTGAAGATGTCAGTGGTAATCATCCTCGGTGTGGACTCATGCAAAAACCAACAAAACTCCAAATCGAAATTGATAAGAGGCTGCAATCGGCACTAGGCATACTAACGCAGGTAAAACAGCAAAGAAAGGCAAATCATCAATTGCGAGACACAACCGTGTTCAGAGATCAGCCAATCAGCAGCTGAAGGAGATCATACATCATTCCAGTGAATCCTCAAATCATCCTAACATGTGTGAATAGGAATTCTCATTCAAGGAAGATCCGCAAGACCAGGACCAGAGGAGGACAGGTCATTTCTGTGATGCTTCATGTGGCGGAGAAGGGACCCAGGCATGGTTGGAGACTAGAAGAACATCAACATCGAGATGGCGACGCGTCAGAGACTCACGGATAGAGAGGACGAGGAGGGAGGAGGAGAAGTGAGCGCATGCTGGGGATGTAAAGGAGCCTAGGAGCGCGTCGCTACACAGGTCGTCGCCATGACGGCGAGGAGGGGCAGAGGACGCGGTAGGGCGGAGATCCCGGGGGGTAGGGGTGTGAGACCACCCACCCATAAATATGCTGGATTCAGAGTGAGTAAGGGGTACAAGAGAATTTTGTATTCAAGATAAGGGGTCAAGGGGGGGTACCTCTAGGAAGGGGATGGTGTGTGCTCTGACCAGGTAGTATATCGTAGGAGGGGGTACGGGTACTATGTCGAAGATCTGCAAGGGATGGAGTGGGGTACTTCAAGGTTAAATACTGGGTGGTGAATTTTTACTTTTGAACATGGAGGGGTAGAGGTCTCAACTTGGTGGGTGGGGTGGTTGGAGACGGTGGTCCCTCCACGGGATTTTGAAACTGAAAGTGATTACTCACCGGTCAACTACCCCACCCCCGTTAAGAAAGGGAAAATAGTTGGTAATGGAGGGGTACAGGTCCAACATGATATAGCCTTCCCCACCCCCACCCTGTCGTCATACCTGAATCCTCACTATTTTTGGACCAATGACTACCTACCCCACCCATCTACACCCACTTAAATGACCCCACCCCTCCTTACCACTCGAAGACCACCCCCTTCCACAGACAGGAGCAAGGGGCGTACATGACCCCACCAACTGCCATATGACCCCCTCGTTACCATTCATTCAGGGGGTACATTCTACCTGTAAAGTTGACTAATAATAAGAGGGTCCTGCTAAATTCTACAGCCCATGGGGTTTAAAATCTTGTCGGGCACCGTAACGACGGTTACAAACTGTTTAACGTATTAGTCATTACCAATGTCAACGGAACGATGCTGAAAGTTTGTGGGGCGGCGGCGGCGGCAGCAACAGCAGCAGCAGCAGCAGGAAAGTGATACCACTGAGGGAGGGATAGGAAGCTCATCAAAGTATTGAAGGTTGGCATTAGACGGAGAGGATGGAGTAAGACGACGAGGCATTCAGAGAGCAGGGGGACTGGGGCTGTTCCATCTTTCAGAGCGCAGGAAAAGGATGAAGACCGAGGAGGAGAAGCTGCAGGCGCGTCTCGACAAGTCCATCATGAGGCTTCAGAAGCTACGTAGCTCAAAGAGAGATGTCCTTGATCATATGATCTCAAACCCGCCGATTGGTTACGAGGTGAAGAAAAGTTTGGTTCGCTCGAGCAGGTAAGAGGAGGAGGGTCAGGGTAGACGAGGAGAGGAAGAGGTGAAGAGGGAGGGTGGGTGGGGGCAGGTGAACAGCTCGGGAGATAACGGGGCCTGGCAGAAACAACATGGAGGAGCAGAAGCAGATTCTCTACCGTAACTTGTGATGGTTCTGTCGCCATATCTGAACGTGCTCGCCAGAGGAACTGAAGCAAGCTAACCTGGAGAACGAGAAACGAGACATGGAGATACTGCGCTGGGCCTTGCGAGACGACAAGGCAAGCTCCAAGCTCGTCGGACCCTCCGGTCGTAAGGTGCTGGAGGAGAAGTTGTGGCGAGTTCAAGAGGGAGAAGGAAGGGGTTGAGGAGGAGGACAAGGACAAGGAGAGGGGGAGAGAGAGTGAAGGTAGACGGGGAGGGGTATGAGACGGAAACGAAGAAGAAGGAGGATAGGGGGAGGAGGGAGGGAGAGGGAGGAAAGGATTTTGTTGAGAGAAGGAGGGAGGGGGAGAGGAGAAGGATTTCACAGAGAGGGCAGAAACTGCTGAGGATGCGACGGGACTTGCACACTCGCTTCCTGAACTCAGAGCTGGAGAGAGCGATGGAAGAGCTCAATCTCGACGAGAAGAAGCTCTACAGGCAACTCCCTTCCTCCTCCCTGTGCCTGCTGAGTTTGCTGTCTGCAGGCAAGAGCTGAAGAGTTACCTCGAAAATCGCAAAGTGCAGAAACTTCGAAGAGAAGTGAGTCTGAGATACCTGCTTCTTCCTCTCTCCTCGTCACTGAGATACCTGCTTCTTCCTCCCTCTTCGTCTTGGTGGTTGACAATGACGTCCCCTCAGTCCGTCGTCACCAGGAACCAGCTTCAAAAGCTTCTCTCGCAGACGCCAGGGAGAAAGGACAAGGTCCAGGTGCCAGTGAATGGATCCTTCAGGAGCGGTAACAACCACCCAACTCCTCTCCTCTTGCCTCTGACCTCCTCGTCTCCCCCAGACATGCTCAAGTCCCCATCGTCAAGAGGCAAATGTGAGCTCTGGCGCTGCTGGGACGCTGCTGACGTTGTTGCCGTATCATCCGACGCTGAGCAGCGGTGGCTGGGGTGAGAGGAGGAGGGAGAGCGGTAGTGCCGTCTGACCCGATGGCGTCAGAGCTCGCAGTTCAGTCATCGCTTCCTCTCCGATACCCTCACGCTGCAGAGCGAGAGGTCGGAACGAGCCTTGTCGTCGCGGTCGTCGGGGAGCACGTGAGATTATTAGAGGAGAGGAGGGGAGGGTAGAGGAGGGGAGAGGAGAGGAGAGGAGAGGAGAGGAGAGGAGAGGAGAGGAGAGGAGAGGAGAGGAGAGGAGAGGAGAGGAGAGGAGAGGAGATACGAGAGAAGTTGCGTTGAGGAGAAACAGAAGGAAGAGAGGAAAAGGAGTGAAGAGAAGGAGGGGGGGAGAGGACGGAGAGACGTGAGATTGAGGAGGAGGAGGAGGAGGAGGAGGAGGAGGAGGAGAGATAGAGGGGAGGAGACGGTGAGCTTGTTTTGATGAAATGTATCAGGTCCCCATTACATCGAGCTGCGACATACGAGATCATCGCAGATGGAGCTGGAAATGTTCATGTAAGATATGAGATGTGTGTTAGATGTTAGCCATCGGAGGTGTGGTATATGTAAGATATGCGATGTGCTCTTCATTTCAGAAATAAGTTGTGACTTCACATTTTTTCCAGGTGTTGGAAACTGAATCAAAGAGGAATGTGGCAATAACTTCACTTGTCCCGAATAATGTCATGCTCCTGAAGGTTTCCTTTCTTCTTCTTCCTCGCTCCTCGCTCCTCCTCCTCCTCCTCCTCCTCCTCCTCCTCCTCCTCCTCCTTGCCTCCTCCTCATTCTCTTCCTCGCCTTCTCCTCATCCTCCTCGGCGCCTCCTCCTCATTCTCCTCCTCCTCTCGTCGTTCTCCCTGCCCTGACATGTCGGCAACAAGACGCCCAAGGAGAAGAGATCCACCAGGAAGCGAAGCCTCTTGCTCAACCACTTGCATGATCCTCAGTTTACAAGGTCAGAAACGACTTCCTGCTCCTCCATCCACCCCCCGCCCTCCTTCTCCTCGCCTCCTCCTCGCCTCCTCATCCTCCTCCTCCTCCTCATCATCATCATCATCATCATCATCATCATCGTACCATCTCCTCTACCTCTTCCTACCTCCTCCTCCTATCTCCTCCTACCTCCTCCTCCTCCTCCACTCTACAACCTTCTCCTCTACCTCCTCCTCCATCATTCTCGTTCGATGCTCACTTGCTGTTTTCTTCAGCTTCTTCAACTTCGACTCAACTCCTCGCAACCCTCCTTGGATGTCCTGCAACATCGGCAAGGACGCGCTCCTTCCACGCCCCTTGTGGTCGAGATGACAGCAGAAGCCAAGGGCAGCAGGAGAGGAGGAAGAAGAGAGGAGGAGGAGGAGGAGGAGGAGGAGAAGGAGGTTTAGATGTTTTAGATATTTTACTAAGATTCATGCATAATTTCATTGTCTTTTTCTTCTTCTTTT
>NW_005434452.1:69267-71086 GCF_000315625.1 Guillardia theta CCMP2712
CAACTTTCATTTTCCCCTTCTCCCATCCTACCTCTCCTCCTCTGCCTCGCGATTGCCTGCTCCACAGCTCTTTCCCGCTGCACGTCACCTGCTTCCAAGTCATGCTGCCTCTCCTCCCTCCCCCCCTCGCTCCTTCTTCCCCTCCTCCTCCCCCTCCTCTCACCCGCCATCTTCGCATAGAGAGCTTCGCGCTGCATGGAAGGGTCAGTGGCGGGAGGCAAGGAACAATGCCTCACCAATAAGCAGCGACTGCTCCACCGTCGTCGTCTCCTCCTCCACCTGACCCAAGCAGGACGAAGAATGAAGTAGACAGGGAAGGTGCAGAGGCAGAGGCGGGTCGAGGAGCAGGAGCAGGAGCAGGAGCAGGAGCAGGAGCAGGAGGCAGGAGCAGGAGCAGGAGCAGGAGCAGGAGCAGGAGCAGGAGGCAGGAGCAGAGGCAGGAGCAGGAGCAGGAGCAGGAGCAGGAGGCAGGAGCAGAGGCAGGAGCAGGAGCAGGAGCAGGAGGCAGGAGCAGGAGGAGCAGGAGAATATCAGTACAACCGCAAGCTCGTCATCATCTCAAGTTTCACCCTGGCCAGAATTTTCTCGTACTTGCTCTTGGCCTCCCAGTACTCCTGCAGCTCAATGAGGAGAAAAGAAGGAAGAGCGGGGAGAGGAAGAAGAAGAGGGAGGAGAGAGAGAGAGTTCGACAGAGCAGGAGGGACAGAAACAGGAACAAGAACAGACAGAGACAGAGACAGAGACAGGAAAGGAGGACAAAAGTGTTGGAGAGAGGAGAGGAGGAGGAAGGGGAGGAGGAGGTACCTGCTCGAGCTGGTGGAGCTCTCTTTGCTTTTGACTTAATTTCTCTTCCGCTGACAAAATTTCCTCCTGCACAATATCCTTCAGTTCCCTTCTCCTCTCCCCTCCTCTCTCCTCCTCTCCTCTCTCCTCCCCTTCCCTCCTCTCTCCTCCTCCCTCCTCCTCCTCCTCCTCGCTCCTCCTCCTCCTACACCTTGGCTTCAAGATCGCATACGTTGAAGTGGATGGTATATTTCACTTCCCTGCCGTGCCAACAATGGAAGGGAGACCGCGAGTCAGTCAAACGTCACTCGTCATACAATCACGATTCATGAGCACAGAAACACATCTCATTGCAAGGGTGAAATGTCTTGTTTCAAACACATCACATCCTGATCGTCGTGATAAGAATCCTCACCTGAAGAAATTGTCGCCTTGCACAGCAAACAAAACTTCTCCAGGCCGAAGGGGAGAGTACCTGCAGGAATTCATCTCATTACAAACTCTTGGGAAAACAAAGATATCTCTGTTCCTTTCACCTTCCCCCTCCCCCCTCCTTCATCCTCCGCTCTTCAACTACTTGCTTCCTCCACCATACCTCGCCTTCTTGTCCCTTCTTCTCTTCTCTCCCCCCTGCCTGTCCTTCCATCTCCTTCTCCATCAGATAGTCTCTGCCTCTGCCTCTGCCTCTGCCTCTGCCTCTGCCTCTGCCTCTTCCCCCAACTTCTCTTACCGAGAGGCCGTCAGCGTCTCCAGCCGTCGAAACACAGGAGGGGCCTCCTCCTCGTCGTGCACCTGCGGCGAAGAAGCTCAAGAAGAGCAAGAAAGGGGGGGGACAAGAGGGCAAACGACGGATACAAAGAGAAGGCGGAAGATGCGTAGCAGCAGGCACAGCGGCGGCAGCGGCTGCGGCAAGAGGAGGAGGAGCAGCAGCAGCAGCAGCAGCAGCAGCAGCGGCAGCGGCAGCGGCAGCGGCTGCGGCAGCGGCAGCGGCAGCGGCAGCGGCTGCGGCAGCGGCAGCGGCAGCGGCAGCGGCAGC
>NW_005434452.1:71218-75643 GCF_000315625.1 Guillardia theta CCMP2712
TCATCTCCATCATCATTTCCATCTCCATTATCTCCATCACCATCCTCACCTCTCTTTGCCTCTTCCTCTGTCACTTCTCCAAAGTAGAACTTCACTCCGTGGGTTGAAATCTTCCCCTCCGTCGTGCTGTTCCACGTGATTTTCTCCCCCTGCCCAACGGCAGTGAGCTACATGAAAGCGTGTCGGGAAGGGAACGAGGGAGAGATCACGGTAAAGTAACAACAAACAAACTACTCTGTGTGTTCCAAACATCCTCAAGATATTGCAAGCACAATCAATGCTGACATCCCCTGACATGTCCATCATCATCATCATCATCTTTCCCTTCATCTCCATCATCTTCAAAATCATTTCTCTCCATCGCCATCGCCATCACCATCGCCATCGCCATCGCTATCATCGTCGTCAACATCGACAACCAAACCTGCTGTCGTGCTTCAAAGCTTGCAGCGAGGTCTAGAGTCCGCTGAGGGATCGCAGTCGGGATCGGAGCTCCCAGCTTACTGAACAAAGCAGCAACGAGAGTTGTGCCGAACGTCATCTGCTCCATGTCCACCGCCTGACCCCACGGCAGGTCAGAAACTGACTCCTCCTCCACACCCCGCACGAAGACCTCGATGTCTACAGCCGCGTCTCCCAGCATGTCGTACTGCCTCCTCTTCTGGGGATCCGACAGAACCTGAGGACAGCAGACGGGTGAGGAGGAGGAGCTGCACCTAGAGGCGGCCTTACCGCGTATGCAGCGGAGATCTCTTTGAATCTTTCTTCGAGCTTAAGAAGCGTCAGTCAAGCAGGAAGCAGGGAGCAGTCAGAGCTACCTCAGCATCGCCCGCCGTCTTGTCCGGGTGGTACTGCAACGTCTGATGTCAGTGGATCCTCCAGGAGGGCTGACCCACCTGGATCGCAAGCTTCCGATAAGCACTCTTGATCTGACCATCTCCTGCTCCTTTGGGCACTCCGAGGATCTGTTCATGCTGTAAGTGGAGCCGGATACCTCTCATGAGGCCCAAGGACCTTGTAGAAGTCCAGACTCTTCTTCTGATCCGCAGTCTTGGACATGTTCTCAAGTGTTGAGCACAGGAACTGCTGTCTTGCTTCGGAACCTGTCTTCCTGACACTCCCTTGAACTCTCCTGCACTCAGACTGTAGGCTTGTCCCTCTTCTCCTTCTCTCTTCTCTCTTCTCTCCTCTCCCTACTCTCCTCCTTCCTACCGCCTTGTGTGGCTCCCTCCTTGTCACCAAGAAACTCATCACCCACATTCCCTTCCTGAACTCTTGCAACGCCTGTTGCAACGCCATGTTGCAACCGTTGAACGCTGCCTGAGAGCGGCCCGGCCTCACGCGGCGCCCCCCCCCCGGGGCTCGCCCGGCCCGGCCCGGAACCGTCCCCCGACGACCGTCGGACCGGACGCCCCCGGCACCGTCCTGACCCGGGCCGGAGTCTCGGTCCCCCGCCGCGGCCCGGGCCGCCGCTCAGCCGCTCGGCGGCGGCCGGCAGCCGCTGAGCCAGTGAGCGCCCGGCGCAGCCCGGCGGACCCCGTGAGGTCCTACTATGTCGCGGGGGCCGCGGCAGTGCACGGTGCGGCGGGGCCGCCGGCAGCCCTGCCTCAGAGGCTCAGTCTCAGGACAGTGTCACTGAGTCAGCTGTATGTAGCGGTTTGGATACGAACGAGTAACGGTAGTAACGGTAACTCAACTTGACTCCTTCGGCCAGGGTCGGGCTGTCTAGAGTACGAGAGGACGGCCTCTTGGAGAAGAGGGGGTACTTCTGTAGGGGAAAAGGGGGGTACTCAGGGAGCCTCAGGGTTCTTTGCCCGACAAACAACAATGCGTCCCTGGCAGTTTCTCCTTGCCGCAGTGCCTTCCTCTGTCCTCCTGGCGCCTACCTCCCTGAGTCGTCCCTCGTTCCTCGTTCCTCCTCGTTCCTCCTCGTTCCTCCTCGTTCCTCCTCGTTCCTCCTTGCTCGTCCTTCCTCCTTGCTCGTCCTTCCTCCTTGCTCGTCCTTCCTCCTTCTTCGTCCTTCCTCCTCTCTTCTCCACGACTTCTTCCTTCCTCCTTCATCGTTCCTCCCTCCTCCTCCTCGTCGTCCTCCTCCTCCTCCTCTCCCCTTCTCCTTCCTTCCTTCCTCTTCATCCTTCCTCCTCCCTCCTCCCTCCGAGCCGCCCTAAGAGCTATAGTTGAGCCATCTTAAACTTGAAGATTTCTTCAACTTGTCTCTAGAAATAGCATGGCCTTGACCAACAAGAATAGGCGAGACTGTCAGGATGATAGGAAAGAACAAGTCAGTGAAGCGACATGTCAAAAGGAACTAGGGCTGTTGGAGAGAAGCAGCAAAGGTCTCTTGCAGGGCAAACTAACTTGACTTGAGCAGGAGGAGAGAAGGAGGATCAGGCATCATGACCAACCAAGGTTTGCTCGTCGTTGGTAAAGGATCCAAGAAACTGGAGGAATCTCTATCAGCCAAGCCACTCGAGAAGAGACGTGACAGCACCAGCATCAGCACCAGCACCAGCACCAGCACCAGCACCAGCAGCACCAGATCAAGTCCCAGCACAAGCTCCAGCACAAGCACGAACAGCAGTAGCTCGAGCAAACATGCGATAGTGCTTGAAATTCCAAGATGCCTACTGGTAGACAAGCTGGGACTGAGCTCGTCCAGGTTGCGGGTAGAGGGAGTGGGTTCGAGCAAGTCGCTGCTCAAGAGCCAGCGAGAGGTCGAGAGGGAGGCGGAAGAGGAGGGGCTTGTCAGGTCAACAGTCACTGTACAGGAACCAGGTGCTCCTTGCTCTTGCTTGACCTGCTCTTACACGACGTTCCTCTCACAGCTCGAAGGCCGATGAGCGAGAACAAGCCGAGCAGGAGGACTGAGGAGAGCGATAAGGAGGAACAAAGCAGTAGCACCAGCAGCAGCTTCTACCAGTACCTCGACCGCAAGAAACCAAGTTACGTCAGGAAGGTCCTGTACAACAAGCTGCAGCTCTCCAACGCCTCTCTGAGTCGTCAGACGTCGCCGAGGAAGTTCGAGCAGCACTTCATGGTCGAGCACCTTCCGCTCAAGACTCGAAGCATGCGCAAGGAGGCGAGGGAGATCAAGAGCTGGTTCCAGGGCCAGTGCAAGATCGTGCTGGGAAAGTACCGTAACTCCAAGCGCGCGAGCATGGGAAGAGATGATGTTGGTCAGGGGGTACAGAGCCTTGTGGATTACGTGCAGTCAAGCAGAGAGCTGGTGACCGACTCGCTGCGGCGAATGAGCAGGGAGATGTCCCTGGAGTGCTCGGAGCAGGGCGAAGCGCTGAATGTGATCCTCCTCTTCAACTCCGACGTCTTCTCCTCCATCCTCGCACACCTCGAAAAGATCGTCCAAGACTGCCGCGAGCGAGAACAGGAGAAGATCCGGCGGGTCAGCGGGCACAGCAGCACTACGCGGGAGGAAGTGATGGTAGACGACGAGGAAAGCGGTGGACATGAGGAGGAGGATGTGAAGGCGCAGGGAGAGCGAGAGGAAGAGCTGATGTTGGAGTTGATGAGCAGAGAAGAAACGGTCACCAAACTCTCGAACAAGTACGAGAGGACCAAGAAGCTGTGCAGGAAGCTGACGCATCAGCTGACGACACTGAGAGACATTTTGAACGATGCTCAAGACGGCTTCAAGACTTGCTCCGACGCTGATTCTGCTAAGATGCTCCTTCACAGCTTCTCCTGGAGCAGGCGACCTGAGAACCAGCGGCACAAACAGGAGGCGCACAGGCTGGGGTACCGCGATGACCCGCAAGACATCTTGTCGTCTATCACAGCTGAGAAGATCGAGAGCTGGGAGAGCATGCACGACAGCATCTTCGACAGACTCAACGATGCTGGAGAGAAGCTGGTGCAGCTTGAAGCAAGACTGCAGGTGCACGACGAGAGCATGCGCGAACTTGAGCTGGAGAATGCCCAGCTGAAGAAAGCATGCCTCGACCTGGAGATGTCCCTTGAGCGTGAGAAGTCAACCTGCGAGGTGAGAAGTGGGGATGAAGCGCACGATTGAGACGCTCTAGAGCCTCTAACGACGTCAGACGACCAGAACGTTGTGGATGAAGAACTTCAATGACCTTGACGCCGCCGCCGCCGATGCAGCTGATGGACTTGACGATGATAGAGGAGAAAGGAGGGAGAGGATAGCGAGGATGATGATGATGATGATGATGATGATGATGATGATGATGATGATGATGTGTGTATTGGTTGTGTTAGGTGGAGTTGTTGTTGATAATGATGATGATGAGAAGATATATGAAGAGTGAGGTTCTGTATACTACATAGATCTTTCCATCACCAGCATGTCAATCTGTGTTTTACGCGCGAGTTCATTCGTTCAAGAAAGAAATCTCGTTCAGGAGGAGGAGATGAAAATCCTTTCCGTCGTAATCAATCACATCGACACAG
>NW_005434451.1:0-18494 GCF_000315625.1 Guillardia theta CCMP2712
GCTCTTCACCCTCTCGACGAGATCAGCTTCGAGGACAGAGGCATCCACAAGTCCGCTCTGCGTGTATTGGCATGATCTCCGATACAGCAGTTTGCGAACATTTTCATCATACTGAAGAACCATACTTAGAAAGCTATTTGAAGTATACAAACCTCTCGCTTGCAGCTTCCTTGGCGCCCTGGCAGCTTCCCCTACACCACGCGTGCAGCCATGGTGCCTGAAATAACCGGCGCTGCCTGAAATAACCGGCGCTGCCTGAAATAACCGGCGCTGCCTGAAATAACCGGCGCTGCCTGAAATAACCGGCGCTGCCTGAAATAACCGGCGCTGCCTGAAATAACCGGCGCTGCCTGAAATAACCGGCGCTGCCTGAAATAACCGGCGCTCCTAAACCCTAAACCCTAAACCCTAAACCCTAAATAGTAGTAGTTGAGTTTATTAGAATGCTAGGTAGTTTGCATGGTTTGTTATCACCTTGCACTATTCTAGTCTAACAGGGATCTCGTGACCTGGCAGTTCGGCCCGACTTGGCTGGCCCTTATGGCAGCCGTGCTTCTGCTCTGCTCCCTCCTCTGCTATACTTCAGTGGTCTTCCCCGGCCTCAGCCAGTGGAGTTTCCTCCGCCGGCCTTGGTCTGGGTCGTCCGTGCTTTCAACTTGTGTTGCTTCCTCGGCTCCGACACCCCTTGACGGTCTCGGCCGGCCTTCGGCCAGTGAGTGGATGAAGGATGGGTTGGTAGGTGGAATGCGTATGGGTCCCTGGGACTCACGTCCCTTCCCCGGGGCCTCGGTCCGGACCGGGCCCGAGAGCCCGGCCGGCCTCCGCCCGGCCTCCTCCTCCCGGCCCCCCTCCCCCCTCTCCCACCGGCTTACCTGCCCTTACCTTCGTTGCTTGCCCCATGTCCACCTCATTTATTTCTTCCTCCTTCCCCCCATGGGGCCAACAGCTCCGCTCCGCCTCTTGTCCACCTCTAAGACTTGACTCGAGCCTCAAGCGCGCGAGGGGCCTGCACCGGCCTCCTCCTCCTCGCCCTCGCCCTCCTCAGCCTCCATGTCGACTTCCTCCCTCATCATCAGCCGCAGTCGGTCTTGCTTGTCGACCTTGCCCGTGCAGCTCAACCCATGGTTCTCAGCAAATTTACTGATCGCAAGAAACAAGAGGCTTACAGATCGACTCTCGATGTCATCGCTCTCGGCCTCCTGCTCGAGCGCATCAGTCGCTGCTGCCCTTGGAGAGAAGGCGCTGCCCCTCCTCGCTGCCTTGTTCCCTTGCACCCGAGTCCAGCGCTGCTCGCCGAGGTACGCTCTGAGCTTTTCTTTCAACATGTTTCGCTTCGATCCCAGCGTCGGCGTGGCTGCCCAAGCTCCGAGCGTCATGAACTCCACGTTGCCCGGCGAGCAGAAGGTGTCATGCAGCTTCCCAACACTCTTGTCTAGCTCCAGAGAGATCGGCTTGCCAGCTAGCAGCTCCTCCTCTGATGTCTCCAAGAGCATCGTCGAGAGGTCGACCAAGACCTGTTGATCGACTGGCCCTGACGGCGACGCTGCTTCCATGGTGATCCTGTCGATGTCGCTGAGCTCCAGCCATCCAGCGCCTTGCTGCTGCCCTTGGGGCTCTTGGGCTTGCTCCTCGCTGCTCGGGCTCCTCTCCTCCTCATGCTGAGGCCCGTTGAGCTTGAACCCCACCGCTTCGAGCTTGACTTCCAGGATCCCTTCCAAGTAAAAGGGCATGTCGTCCATCAGGCGTCGAGCGTCTGCCTTGGTCGCCAGGGAGAGAGCTATCGAGCTTCCGTCCCAGCTGAGCGTGTCACGATCCTCCTCGACCTCGACGCTGACCGGCGTCACGCCTATCCTTCTTGCTAACTCCAACATGGCTCGCTTGACTCTCGTGATCGATGTGTTACCTCCTCCGCACAGCGCTTCCATCTCCTTCCTCGAGAAGCGGCCTGTGCTCATGCTTGACCTCGACTTGATCTGCACTCTGAAGCTGCTGCGCCCCGCATGATCTCTCTCGCGAAGTGCCCTCCTCTGCTTGGCGATCTTTCCCCTAGGAACGAAGGTGTCGGCTGTGAGCTCGACTGCAAACGTCTCTCTGAGCTTGGCGTCGTCGCTGATGAGAGTGAGATGCACCCCCTCCATCGCCTCGCTCTCTCTGAACGAGGCCAAGGTCTGCTCGCAACTTGCCGTCGAAGGCGAGCTGAGCACCCACTCCAGCTCTTTTTGCTGGAGAGTTCCCGTACTTGCCCCAACAGCGACATACGTCTTCGGGCTCGGCCCCTTGCGACCTCTCTGCCCAGCACCCTGCACGAGCATGCCTGCAAGCGGTTGTACCTCTGCGGCTGCAAGAGATTGCGAGAGCAGCTGAAATCGATAAATCTGAGCGATCTCGGCCGTCGACATTCCTCCGAGAGCTAGGAGCTGTGATAGCTCGGCAAGGCTCCCTCCCTTGCCCCCAGGTCCTCGCTTGGCTCGAAGCTTGAAGGACCGGTCGTGTGCTATGCTCACCTCTGTGGCTCGAAAGACTCTCCCTTCGATAGTGTATTCTCTCCTGCCTTCCCATAGCTCCATGGCTGCTTCATTCCGAAGGAAGGAGACGGTGACTGAGATGTCGTCTGCTCGTGCTATCTCAGGTCTGTAAGGTGCTTTCCACATGATGGCCTTGTCGACTCCATCGACTGAGTCTACCATGAGACCTAGGTCCATAAGCTTCGTTTTCAACTTTTCTTCTTGTCGAACAAACATCGAGGAAATCCCTAGGAGAGTCATGGAGATGAAGGAGGTCCCCTCGGTGCCTTCGGTGCCGATGTATGTCTCGACATTCTGCTTCTTGGCCTCCTCCATCTGTTGAATAAACCATGCTTTCGACTCTGAGCTCCATTCGCTCAGAGAGTCTTCAAACAGGTCGCGTCTCGCCTGCCGACATGTCGAGCGGATGGCTTCAGCGATAGCGTCGGGAGTGCATCCCCCCTCAGCTCTGCAAGCATAAGCTGTCCGACTATTCGGATAACGCTTGGTGAAGTTCTTCACCTTCTCGACGAGGTCGGCGGCCTCCTCGACGTGGCCTCCTGAGCGCTCACCCTGCGTGTATTGGCATGATCTCCGATACAGCAGGTTGCGAACGCTCTCATCATACTGTAGTACCATGCTTAGAAAGCTGTTTGAACTATATGAACCTCTTGCTCGCAGCTTCCACCGGTCCCCTTGCGCTCTCCCTACGCGCCGCAGGGCCGCATGCTCTTACTAAGGGCCGGCTGCTCTTACTAAGGGCCGGCTGCTCTTACTAAGGGCCGGCTGCTCTTACTAAGGGCCGGCTGCTCTTACTAAGGGCCGGCTGCTCTTACTAAGGGCCGGCTGCTCTTACTAAGGGCCGGCTGCTCTTACTAAGGGCCGGCTGCTCTTACTAAGGGCCGGCTGCTCTTACTAAGGGCCGGCTGCTCTTACTAAGGGCCGGCTGCTCTTACTAAGGGCCGGCTGCTCACCTTGGCCTTCGGTCGCCACCTACTCTTCCTCCCTTCAGCTTCCTCAGCCTCAGTCAGAAGAGTTGCCTCTCCTCACCTTGGCCTTCGGTTGCCTCCTACCTTCTCTCCTTACCTTGCTTACCTTGCTGGCTCGTCGGTTGCTCTTCGACTTCACCGTGTTGTCTTGCTTCAAGCTTAGCGCAGCTCAAGCTCGGTACGGGCTCGCCCCGTCTCCTTCCTCGCCCTCGCCTTGCTCTTGTTCCATGTCCGAGTCTTCTTCATCATCTTCCCTCATCTCCACCCGCAGTCGGTCCTTCTTGTCCACCTTCAGCGAGCAGGCCAGCACATGCATCTCTGCGAATTTACTCAGTGCTATGAACAGGAAGCTAAGAGATCGACGCTCTATGTCGTCGCTCTCCGCCTCCTGCAGCAGCTGCCGTTGCCCGTGGCGAGAACGCGCTGCCCCTCCTTGCCTTCTTGCTGTCTCCTTGCACGCGAGTCCACCGCTTAGGATTTAGGGTTTAGGTGAGAGTTTAGGAAAACTTGGACCAAGGATCAAGGAGAAAGAGAAAGCTTCAGATGAGTCAAGGGAAGAAGAGTAGAAGTTAGCAGTGGGCGAAGGGAGGAGTGTAGATGTTAGCAGGGGGCGAAGGGAGGAGTGTAGATGTTAGCAGGGGGCGAAGGGAGGAGTGTAGATGTTAGCAGGGGGCGAAGGGAGGAGTGTAGAAGTTAGCAGGGGGCGAAGGGAGGAGTGTAGAAGTTGGCAGGGGGCGAAGGGAGGAGTGTAGAAGTTAGCAGTGGGCGAAGGGAGGAGTGTAGAAGTTAGCAGTGGGCGAAGGGAGGAGTGTAGAAGTTGGCAGGAGGCGAGGAGAGATAACTGTAGTAGTTTGACTTATTCTTGATCAAATGGTCTCGAGGAAAGCGTTCTTGGTGTACAAACACTGCCTGATCAACCAACAGCCCTGCTGTGGCGGCCTCCTCTCCTGTATCACAAACACAGTCAGGAACAGCTTGTCATTACTTCTTCATCATGCTGCTCCCCTCTTCCCCTCTCCCCAGCTCACCTCCCCCTGCCTCTTATTTTTCACTCTCTCTCCTTTCTTCCGGCTGAGTTCTTCTCTCCAACCCCTCCACCTTTCTTCTCGCCTCCGCCACCCTACTTCATCTTCCCCTCCATCCTCGGTCCCCTCATCTTCTTTTACGCCACCTGCTCTAGGGTCCACAAGAATCGTCTCTTGTCACCATTCTTGGTTGTTATATGCGCGATCTGCGTGACGTCAGCAGCAGCAGCAGCAGCAGCATGCGTTACCTGAGTCGCGAGAGCTCCGCGAGTGGGGGAGGAGGGAAGGAAGTTCATGTCTTCTCGCTCGTACTTCTCGCATCTGACGAGGGACTGGAAGGTCGGGTTGGACGCGTACTTGATGAAGTGCTCAACCGTAGTCCCTCCTGCCCTGCTGTCGTCTCCTCCTACAGCCGACCTACACCAAAGGTTACCGGCACTGGTTCGAGAAGGAAGAAAAGAAACGACATGGAGAAGGAGAAGTTGGAGCAGCAGCAGCTTCACGAATTGGAGAAGGGAAGAGGAGGAGAGCCAGGAGGGGGAAAGACAGGAGAAGGAGGATGATGACACAGAGAGGCAGGAGGAGGAGGAGGAGGAGATTGAAGAGGAGAAGATTGAAGAGGAGGAGATTGAAGAGGAGAGGAGGAGATTGAAGAGGAGAGGAGGAGATTGAAGAGGAGAGGAGGAGATTGAAGAGGAGAGGAAGAGGAGGGGCAGGAGGAGGAGGCAGTAACCTGCACATGTTGTTGGAGAAAGCGAAGCATCTCTTGAGCCCGGCGTCTATCTCAGGGAAGTCGTTGTGCTTGAGCCCTTCAAGGATGTAATACATCACTTCCTCCGCTGAGAACTCCGGGCTCGGTTCCATCGGAAGCTTGCTAACATGCACCAGACTGTCGCCGTCACGCTGGGGCAAGCAAGCAACTATCGTTCTGGTTCCGACATGCCCGCGAGCTGGGAGCATCGGGGAGCGCCATGCTGGTTTCATAGCCCAAGGAAGTCTAGCAAGACCTGGCGCTTGAAATGCCCAGGACTCAACAACCATGAAGAAGTGGGCAAAAACAAAGAACGCTGTTGTTTGACATGTCTGAGACAAAGATATTGTGAGGAGACGAGTCATATCAGTTGTCAAGGTAACAAAGACGAATCGGGTGAGCTTTTGATGACGCTGCAGATGAAGCCGTGGCGCTGATGCTGGTGATCTAGCAGTGACTTGTCGGTGTTATGCGGACGATCTATATGTGGCAAGTGAGCTGGTCAGTTCAATAGGCTAGACGTACACTTCTGGAGAGGGAACGAAACGTTCCAGCGCTGGGGTGTTGTGAGGAGTGAAAGGAGGAGGAGGAGGAGGAGGAGGAGGAGGAGGAGGAGGAGGAGGAGGAGTACCTAGCAGCACTGTCAGGAGTAGTCGAAATCAAGTCGAAATTCTTTATGTGTATACTAGCTGGTGGACACGGCGTTGCTTTTGCCATTCTAGTACGATATATACACAAGTTTTATAAATTCTTGGTACAAGCTAAAATGTTATATCGATCCGACGTAGGCCGCTGGATGTCCAAGTGATGGGAGCGGAGAAGGAGAGCCAGGAGTCGAACAAGAAAGATTGCTCGGAACTCAAGGTAGCCCCTACTTGTATCTCCCTCTCTCCTCCTCCTCTCCCCTCCCCCCTTTCCTTCCTCCTTCCCTCTCTTCTCCCTATCCTCACTCCCATCCTTCCCTCCCCTCTCTCCCCTCCCCCCTCCTTCCTCACTTCCTCCCTTCTCCCTATCCGCTCTCCCTCTCTACCTCCCTCCCTCTGTCTTCTTGCCTCGATGAAATCCACTCACATCCATCCTGCTGCCATGGCTCCATGCCTCAACGCCTAGCTCTGCACTACCTGGTTACCCGTGCCCATTCCCCAGCGCTTTGATTCCAAAATGTAGTTTTCTAAAGCGTTACAACCGATGCAGAAGATGTACGAGGCGTGCTTTAGGAACTGGTACACAGACAAGTTTCTTCGTGGAGTCACCACCCCTGCTTGCCAGGATGAATGGGAGGTCTGAGTAGGGGTTACTTTAATGCTTGTTTTGAAGCCGTGAGCAGGATTATAGGGAATGCATGGTCGAGAGCTTGAAGTCTAAGAATCTGAGCCACTTGATCGATCGATAATGGTATAATGTTTCTGTGATGATGAGTAGCCGGGTGTCATTCAGGCTCTCAATAAAGTAGAATCCTCACACAGAACGATGATTGCAGTCGCCATATCAATGTACTTCGAGATATGCTGTTTGCGGAATCTTTGATCAATCGTTGGGCTGCGGAATCGAAGGAGGATGACTAGGAAAACTACACGAGGGCTCGCAATGAAGGACCCAATGCACGGTACTGCGATGAAGTTCTGAAGCAGAAGAAGAGCTAAAGCAAGATACAACAATGCAGAGATTCCTGCAAAGTAGCTGAAGCATGGAGAGTGAGATTACAGCAACTTACAATCGAACTTGATGGTCATCTTGAAGGCACATCGCAAGGAATCAAGACAATTGAAGTGACAAGGGTAAACAAGTTTCAATCTCAGCAAGACTTTCATCAATCATTACGAGAGTCTCTCGATTCGGATACATATCTTTTGTCATCCCTTCTTGCCAGCGTTCCCCATAGCTGGTACGCAGAATTGATCTGTCTGTGTCTTCGCCTTCTTCTGCTTCTCTGAGACAAGAAGGTTCAGTCGGGTGGCCGCCTGGTTCTCCGGCTCCATCTCTAAAATGCTCCTGGAGTCCCGTTCCGCCTCCTCGTAGTGACCCAGCTCCAGGTTCGCTTGCGCTCGCCTGAATTTCGCCTTGATCATGTTCGTTCGGATCGCAAGCGCTTGACTGCAGAACGCGATAGTTTCGTTGTACTTGGCCCGCTTGTAGCACACGGTGGCTCTATTCGTCAGCAGTAGAGCCCTTTCGTCCCCCACTATCCGCCGATGCTCCCTCGAGCCCTCACCCTCCTCACATAGCAGGAGGTCAAAGGCGCTTTCATAGAAGTTGTTAGCTTTCTCGTACTCGCCCGACGTGAAGAATTCGTTTCCTCGCTCTCGGCGTATCTTGACGTGGCGCATCAGGTCCTCGAACTCCATGCTCCACGACGGTTTGACGTTGAAGATTTGACACTCCCACAAGATGTGCTCGGACTGCCCGAGCTCAGGCAGCAGAGGCTTCTGACTTTGACCGACGCTCCTCGCTATCTCACCGGAGATATCGATCAAAGCGTGCTGCCCCTCCTTGAGATGTAGTAGAGCGTCCTCAATGTACTCGCCCAAATCTCCGTGTCCTACTATGACGCTGAAGTTTCGAGAAGGCATGAAGACGTGACCTGCAGACGTTGACCCCTGCCAAGCACGTCAGCTCTTGTTAACGCTCGCCAACTCCCTAAGAGACTCACATGTAGCACGAGTGTGACGATGGACAGGTCTTGTATGTACATGAGAAATGACAGAGGAGCTCCGATGATCTTGACGTTCACTGCTTCTAACTTGTCGCTCTGAAAGAGTTCAAGCTTGACATCCCAGTCGACAAGCTCGACGTAAAACTCCAACTCGGCATATGGGAGGTCTGGACAATAGCTAGCGCAATGCCGTGAGGTAGTCTGTCCGACAGCTCTCTGTAGTCGTGACGAGTCCTTGTGTGATTCAAAAGATATTCCTTGAATTTCGTCCGGGCAACGACTCTGAAATCAAGAGGGTCAATAGCATGAAAGAGTTTCATAGGAGCTACATCGCGAATTCTCTGATCAGCCCAGTCACACCTTGACCAGGACCCTGTCTCCGCAGTGCATCTGCTTCAATGCAGACTCGATGGCTTTGATGGGTGAGGGCAACTTGCCAAGATGAGACGATTGCTCGTACACCATTTCACTGTACATGACACCCATGTGTGCGAACTCTTTCACATGATCCAAGCGTGACTCCGGCGGACGGCTCACCGTAAAACAATGATTGGACGGTGCGACACTGTGGAGAGTCCTCAAGAGGCTCCTCGCACTGCGGCAGGCTCTCAGGCCCGAGGAGTCCTCAGTGGCCCAGGCTGACTCGGATTGTCCTCGTTCTGATCTTCACTGATAGTAAGTTATCAGTACTGTATGATGATCAGCTTTACTCAAAGTCACGTTGCTGAGTTAAAGATCAGCTGGCAGTGCGACCGACAGTACGATGGAGTCCTGAGGGTCAAGAGGCTCCCGAGTCGACTCTGACTCGGAGTCAGAGTCCGATCCGGCGACCGGCAGTCTCCTGGCTGATTGTCCTCACGGTTCTGATCTTCAATAGTAAGTTAGGTTTGGTTCTCGCTGTCTTTTCTCTTCTCGCCGTTTGGCCAGTGCGACAGTGTCAGGGCCGGCGGCGGGGTCAAGCCGGCCTCCTCGACTGAGTGACTCTCCTGATTGTCCTCGTACTGATTTTTAACTTAACTTTGAGTAAAGTTATCATTACTGTATGAACATCAGCTTTACTCAAAGTTAAGTTAGTTTTTAGCTAGTGTATAGAGTGGCCCGTCGGGTCCCCGATGGATGCCGCAGTGCTGTGCTCGGAGTCGGGATATGCCGGTCAGTTATTTTACGCCGGGGGCCGAGGGTCCGATCGGAAGTCGGAAGGGTTTCACAGCACTTTCAAAATGAACCGAAAGTGTACCGTAAGTATACAAAAACAGTTTTAAGACTTGAAATTGATTTCAATAAGTGTACCGAAGATTTTCAGTTCTGATGATTGAAATTTAATTTACTTAAAATAAAATTCTGTTTTTTTTATTTAATTTGGAGGTACCGAAAGTGATTCAGCATAGCATAAAATGATTTATTTTAGTTCAAAAGCTCCACTTTTAGGACCCTACCACACACCTCCCCCAACTTGTGCACTTCCGAGTCACGTAGTCATCGAGTTACATCTGTGAAGATGACCCCTCCTCTTGCGCCACCTGTTGAGGGTATGGATCAGGGTACGGACCCCCCTACCCTCTGAGTCCCGTTGCTTGCTAAATGGAACACCCACCCACCCACCATCGCTCCTGCCGAATTTCGTACACCCTCGGCTTGGTACATAACCTGCAAAAAGATTACTACCCTACCATTTATCGGAGCTTCAATAACCCCACCCCCTTTTGCAATTATCTAATACCGGAACAAAGTATGGTAGGGGTATATACCCTGCTAATCAAGTTGACAATGCCTAATGTTCACTTTTGTCCATCCACCCCTACCATCTAGTCGAATCAGATATCCTATTCCGTACCTGACTTGCCAGTACCCCATGCTTCCGCAAGAGTCGCAGAGTGATATCTAGAGGTAGGGTACCTGTTGGAATCCCGAGAATGCCGAGTCGTCGTCTTTCCTCAACATCTTTTTTGAAAACTGTACCACTACCCCTCCATTGAAGCCCAGTCCTTGATATGGAATGATATCTACCCCTATCAACAGAGATACAAACACATCAATGGGGGGTACATATCCGTGAAATTGAATCACCCACCGTACCAGAAGAGAGCCATGGATCACGCACCCCCTACCCCCTCCTCAATCATCCGAGCACCTTTCTCTGGTATTTCACTACGTGGACCCAACACGCTCTTCCTGTTCCACGTTCCGTCGCTCCCCTTGACCCTGAGCAGCCTTGTTGATCGCATCATCGCGCCTTCCTCCTTCTAGCGTCATGCAAGTCTGCTCCCTCCCTCTTCTTCCCTCCCTGCTGCCACTTGCTGCAGAACTTAAACCTATGAGTATTGCGGACCAACAGCTCTCGGCGATCCAAAATCAAATATCGCAGCTCCAAGCTCAAAGCTCTGTTCAATTCCTCCAGTCACAGCTGCTACAGCAGGAAAAATGCTCACCTTCACCATGCTCATCCGTTCAAGAGGAAAACTCAGACCCTATAGCTGAAGCGATCAAGACCTTGAACTCTAGGCCCAATCGATCATCGAGGGAACATAAGAAGTTGACCTTAGCAGAGAAACTTGAAATCATTCGATGCCACGAGACAAAAATTTTCTCTCAGACGCGCCTGGCTGAGCGTTACGGCAAGAGCAGATCTGCCATATCAAAGCTTTTGCAGCCGGACAATGTGCGAAAGTTGAAAGAGCTTGCTGGTGCTGGAGTCACGACCAAGATGAAAAGATGCTCCTCGGCCCACCACCCTGAGTTGGAGAGAAAAGTGCACGAGTTTTTCAAGACAGTTGGGCGTAATGATCCCGCCTGGAGGTTCAAGTTGTGTATGTTCGCTGAAAAGACAGCGATCAATCTGGGAATATCTGGTTTCAAGGCCAATCCTGGATGGTGCTTCAGATTCCTTCAACGACACGGCTTTGTTTCATCTACAGAAACGCCGGAGGACTGTATGACAGAGAGTTTGGTGAAGCAGGAGGTGGAATCTCAAACCAGCACGCCAGATATGGGAGGAGAGTTCAGCGCATTCCAAACCGTGAGGAGCATAGCCCCTCCCAACCTCATCAACTTGAACGCTGGAAACGCTGAGTTGCCGTTGCTTCCAAGCCTGTCGGCTATACTTCCATTGGTTCTGAATATGCAAAGAAGAATCTCATAGACGCGGATACATAACGCGAAAATTTAATTGAGATTGTGCTATATGTACATCTAAGAACATGAAGTGAATTTAACACTTTCAATCATCACAAATTTCAGTAAAATTGCTTTGCTACTAGATAGTTGTCTATGTAAGAGCGTCTGCCAACTTCCAACTTGCAATTTGTCAATGGAATTCAGCCTAAGCTCTTTTCAGCTCCTCTGCCAGGCTATCTCTTCGTCGCCCCCCTTCCCCCTCGTTCCCCTCTACCTCTTCGCCTGCCTCTACATCCTCGTCTCACCTCCTTCCCATTTTAGCCCTTCTCCCTTCCCTCCTCCTCCCTCTCCCCTCCAGGTCTCTCTGTTCCCAGCTCATAGTCATGTGATTTTCCACTCCAACTCTCCTTCCCTTAATTCCACGCCCCTATCCCATGCTACCCCATCATCCTCCGCTAACCTCATGCTGCCCCATCCTGCTTCCTCTCTCTCACTGTTTTCCTGGCTCACTCGCCATCTACATGCGCTCTTGCTCAGAGTCGCGGCCTTTCTCTCCTTTCCTCTCAGTGAGTCAGTAAAGGCTGTTCCTCATACAGCACCAGCCACTACCCCCCTGCCGAAGAAAAAAGTATCCCAGGTGGTGGGGGGGGGTAGCTGCAGAGGGCGGGAGCGCATGCATTAATTAGAGGAATGGATCAAGGCGGGAAGAGGGGAGGGGAAATGAGAGAGAAGGGAGGCGGACGAGGTGGATGACGACACATGAGTGTATGAGGGAGGCATAGACGTTGCAGGCGTTCAGAGTTCTCACTGGTAGAAGGAAAGAGATCAGGAATGTTGGGAAGCAAGAATCAAAGGCCCTGTTCTAAATGCGAGACAAAGGGCTAGGATCACATATGTTGTTGTGTCGTTGAATACTTGTCTGGCTAGTTGTCTTCTCATCCTTACGTGATAAAGTTTTCACAAACCTCAAATGAGCAGGCAGGCTGAAAGGATTGACCAATATGTCGAGAAGTGAAACAAAGGATTAGTTTAAGCGAGAAGATGGAAAAAGCACTTATGCCCTCATCTTGATAAGGAGACTATTGTATTTGTGTAGGATGTTTCAGACCATGTTGTATTTATGTATGTTGTTTCAGATCCAGCGGTATTCTTGTGTGTGATCTATGATTTTGCATCAGCAGGTTTCCATGGACGCTTCTTGGAGCACGCCTGCATCGTCAGGAATCCGCGTTCCGCGTGCAGACGCGTCAATGTCAGTGGATTTGGGCACGCCGTATCATAGCTGGCGCGAGGGACAGGAAGCAGATTTGACGTACAGGATCATGAGCAAATCTCCCGCATATTCCCCGTTTCACACCAAAGACAATGTGACCGGTATGGAGGAGGATAAAGAGCATCAGGAAGTAGGGGATCAGGCGGCAGATTACTTGGAGGAGGATTGGATGCATCCAGTCGCGGACCTGTACAAGTCCACCGCACGAGATCTTGATGCTACCGAGAATCCTTTGCAGGTTGCCCAGCCATTGTCAGAGTTTGTCATGCAGGCGCTCGACTTCCACCTGGCGCAGATGGAGGGCAAAGACTCCTTGTATTCAGCCATCGGTCGCCTGTTTCTGCTTCTCCACTTCCTCTTCTATGACACGGCAGGATCGTCCTACCTATGGCCACTTTCGCCTCTGAGAAATGTGCAAACGAAGGCAGCGGGGTTTTCCGAACTTGAGTCAATGCTTTACCCACCATCGTCAATGATCATCGCAGGTGCGTCAGGAAAAGGATTGAGGAGTTGAGGGTCTTATGAAGAGACATTTGTCGTGACTCTGCTTTTGGTCAGATGACGACAGTTTCGATCCTGCTCTCTGCCACCTCCGGAGGATTTTGTTCTGGCTCGAAAGCGACTGTGTTGGGATCAAAGAGCTAGAGGAGCAGCTGGATCAGTGGTTTCGTGGGATCAGCGGCATGCGGTCGGACTCAAAGAAGCTTGAGTTCTCAGAAGAGCTTCTCACCCTTCAGGGCTGCTCCTCTCAATCGGCGCTAATCAGCATGACGTCCATGAGTGAGAATGTTGCGAGACCACCTGGCCATGACTGAGCTTCTTCTTAGTATTCTGGCACATACGGCGGGGCGAGCTTGTGATGGCACAGGAGAGATGTCGGAAATGCTCCGGCACCACCGACGCGTACAAGGAGGCAAGTTTGTGAAGTTTGTGCCTGGGCCTTTTGTCCGAAAAATGATCGCGATTATTCAGGGAGGAAAGTTATGGTGGAAGGCTGCGATGCTCGAGCCATCGGTTTTTTACTTTGAGCCGTCCCAGGTTTACTTTCTCGCTTTGTTTGGCCGACCTCATTGATGCCAATAGATGGCATGTATGCGAAACTCAAAATATGCCGAATGGCATCAAATCAAATCGTTGGATGACTGCGAAGAGGGATCCATTCAGGTCATAATTCTTGCTTTTTGTTACCTTCCTGTATGTTGTTTCTTCATCTTCGCATAAATTTCCAAATTCATGTTTGCCTCCCTTTGCTGTTCGGATGACTTGGTCGCAGAGTCTCCAGAACGCTTCACAATTTGGCAACGAAAAGATTTCGCCGCAAGCATGGAAACGCTTCAGGAGTGTGTGCCAATCCAAATATCGATCGCTTGCTGTACAAGAGCAACAGGTAAAGAAACAGCAGAACCTTGATGTTTGTTGTTCATCCTTGTCGTTGCTTGCAGATACGAAGGTCCAAGGACAAGTCGGAATTCATGCTGCATGCGCACGATCGAGCAATCTTTGCTGTAATGGCTGGAGTTTGGCCTGGGCTGCAGACAGACTTACATGACGGTATGGGAGGGAGAGAGAGAGATGACATGAGACAAGAGCTACGAGAAGCCAAGGTGCTTTCAGCAACCTCCCTGCACGGCCAAGCCCTAATCAAAACGACAGATCCTAAGCCGATGGGAGGATGAGCTGTGGTTTGACTTGCGAAGAATATTTGTTGAACAGGTCAAGAATTCGATCGATTGCTAACGAATTGAATGACGGGGACTCACTGCAGACAAGGAAGCTGCTGGAAGAAGATCACAGTGAGTCGATCATGCGGCAGGTCTAGTGGCTCTAGATGTTTGTGCATCATCTTACTCTCAAGGCAGATAAGCGATGCGGTCAGGCAGGCGGGCAATGTGTCGCAAGAGTACGACGAGTTTGTTTCGCGGACGAGAGAAGGGGACAAACGACATAAGCTGGTCAACACAATCGCTGAGATTCAAAGACAAGTCATCGCCCTCGATCTTCACGGTCTCTTTGCCGAGCTCGACAAGTTGACAGCGTTGGAATCTCTGGAGCGGCGATCACAGGAAGGCACGTCAAGCTCGCAGATGACAAGCTTGGCTGCTCATCTCGCCGTCTACTTCAAGACAATGCTCTTCATCCAAGGAGGGCAAACCTTGTCGTCCAAGGGCGCAGATCCTGAGAAAGCCTCATGGCATGCGGAGCTTGTTGATGTTCTACGAAAGATCGACCTGGTTGGTGGATTTTGATTTGGCTTCATCTGCATGTTCTTAGGTTTTATGGTCTAATGTTGTCTGCTCAACAGATATTGGAGCGGCACGTGGAAATGCTCATTGCTTGTCAAAGCTGGCAAGAAGTACCTTTGATTCTTTCCGTCACGCTAAACCATCTGGTAAGAGGAGAATAACAAGAGATGGCTTGCTGAGACGCCTCGCAGGTGTTCCCATGCCGTGCTAGGCCATTTGCAGAAGCATTCAATCGGGTGGTCCAACAAATGGCGCAAGAGAATGAAGCCAGAGTTGAGCGCCTGAGCATTCTGGTAGACTTGCTCGACTCTCTGTAATACTCTTATTACTTTGTCAGTTTTTGACCTCAGTAGAACAAAACGTCTCAGATTCTTCGGTGACAGATGCTGCCACTGTTGACGTTGGAAAATTGATTCGATTTAACAGTCAAGAAGAGATCTAATCAAGCAGATGGAGTTTTGGTTGGGGAGCGAAAGACTGAAGAAGACTGGAGAGGTGACTTTCTTGTGCTGGCTGTCTTGTGCTCTGAACTATCCAATATGTCTCGTCTACCTGTTTTTTTCCTTGTACTCCGAGGTTGAGTGTTTGCTCCTAGGAAGTAGCCGGCCAACTTGAAACTGGTTTGGGCCTCGACGTTGGTGAGAGGCTGAAAGAGATCTTTCTGCACACAAAGCAAAGTTTCCAAGCGATACACAAGGTGCTGTCGTGGCAGCTCGGGAAGTTTTCTGAACATGGTGGGACATGCCAGGCGCACGCATTCTTGTTGTCCTACTTTGCCGCAGAGAAGGAGATTGAAGGTTTCGAGGTAGTGCCGACTCGACTGCTGGGCCCTAATACCCACCTGCCAGGTTCGTCTATTGTCGTCAAGCTGATCGAGCTTGTGGCACCGAGAGAGACTGGGGACGCCACTGACGTGACAGAAGAGCTTGAAGTGATCACGCCTGACAATCGATGCAGTATGGACACTTCGGATCTCAAGAGTTTGAAAACTGCAAAGCACAGGCAATTCGAGGGCTTGTTTTGTGTGGCGTGACCGTTTTGTCAGCTTGTTTCCAACTTCAATCTCCTTGCCGACTACGAGGAAAAAGTTCTCAAGGAAGCCTTTGCGGAGAAGGAGGCAGGAGATAGTTTGCTCTTCGAGTACGAGAGAGAGCGGTCAAGGAGGACGCAACATGCCTTCTACGTGTATGTGCTCCCGAGCTTTTCGATTCTATTGAGCTTGTTTGCTGCAGTGAAGAGCTGGGAAGGGAAGTGGCCGCCTGCCTCCCGCGAGGATCCAGTGACTAACCTCTTTCTCCCCGAGCACCTCTGATGCACGCGTGGACAGATCTTGACGTGAGCATCGCACATTCAAGCTTCTCAGCGCGACAGACACAAGTGGCGAGTCACTCGCCTCTCGTAAGAGCAGCCGGCTTGTACTCGAGCTCCTTCCGAAAGGTCTCGATGCGCAAGAGCGAGTGGCGTGGGAGTGACGTGGAAGAAGTTGCATGAGGTGCTGTCAAGGGTGAAGGAGCAATCCAAAGACATCAGTACCCTGTTTTTCTACGTCAAGCAGGTGCCTCCTCCTCCTCCTGCCTCCCCTCCCCCCCGTCTCCCCCTCCTACTGTCTTGTCCTCCCCTCCCTCAAAGGCAAATGACTTTTGAGTAGCTCGCGCGGCTTTGCGTTTGGAGTGCGCTGTCAGACATCTTTGATCAAGAGATCGGGAGGTGACATGGATCAACGACAGTGAGGCCTCTGACTCGCTCGCAGCTTGCGCTTGTGGGAGTCGAGTCGTGATCGCTTATCACATGTATGAGGAGGACACGCCTGAGGGCGAACGTGGGGGGAAGAGGAAGAAAGCAGGGAGGGAGAGGGGGAAGTAGACTAATGATGATGTTGAACAGCGAGAGGTGGAGCGGCTCGATTCGTATGCCTTCGTTCATATGTACAGGTGGAGTTACATGCATGTCAAGCGAATTCTCAAGATCATCTCGCAGGATTCTTGTTGTGTTGCACTTGCGCCCTGTGTGGACCCAACTGGACGCAATCACGACCAGCGACGAGAAGGTGTGTCTTGTGTGTGGTTGAATCTCATCGGACTTCACCATTGTCATCTATTCTCACCATGTCTTCTTCGACCGCATTCTCATGGCTTGTCGTCCTCAGGCGCTGCCTACTTTCAACGAAGTCTTGCAGCCTTTGGTCAACAAGTAGCTGCTCTCGCTTGCCTTGTCTTGCCGCTCTTAACACCGCAGCAGGTTGATCGGGTATCAAGTGAATGACGAAGGTCTCATCGTCAGCCCGTGGTGAGTCCAACACGAGAGCCTCTCGCTATGACGGGCCGGCAGGTCAAGCTCCTACGTCAAGATCTGCGGCCTTCTCAGCCAAGTTCGGCGACAGAACGGCCTTGACGATTCAAGGTAGGAGAAGTAGAAGAGCATTGTCTTGAAGTCCCGCTTTCCAGTCTCTCACTCTCATCAGATGGAATGCCCTCTGCCTGGGGTTGGCAAATGTCATCGCATCCGAAACTACCGAAGTTTACAAGTGAGAACCCGACTGTGCTTGTCAGGGTCTTGCCTTTCCTTGCCTTGCCTTGCCTTGCCTTGCCTTTCCTTGCCTTGCCTTGCCTTGCCTTGCCTTGCCTTGCCTTGCCTTGCCTTGCCCTTTTTGTCTTGTTCTAGCATTTCTGGTAGTTGTGTTCTATGTCCTTTCATTTGGTTGTGCTTTGCTCATGTTCTCTTGTGTTTTTGTGCCTTGTCATGTTTTTGTCTTTGTGTTGCTTGTATTCGCCCTGCTCGTCTGTTCGCCTCATCTGATTGCGACGGCAGGGACTTGGCAGATGGCTGTCTCGATGCTCTTCTGCGAAACGACTGGGCGCTGGCGTCCCTCAATCTCTGGTGTAGCAACGAATGAAGGCAGTCTGAGACGTCTATCTGAATACATCCCGCCGCTGAATCTCCCTTGGTGCTTGATTTGAGCAGAGCTGATTGCTAGTTTATCGTTCATCTTCAATGTCAGTCCCTTGATTGTCAGCACGATTGCTCTCAGGATTTGTGCACTTCTCAGCTTCTTACTCATTCTCAGATACTTACTCATTCTCAGCCTCTTCCTCATTCTCAGCTTCTTCCTCATCCTCGGCTTCTTCCTTCTTCTCAGCTTCTTCCTCATTCTCAGCTTCTTCCTCATTCTCAGCTGCTGTGATATTATCACCATCCTCTTCATGTTCAGCTTCTTCGTTATCAGCCTCCCCTCCAAGGATTCTGCCGTCGACTGCGTGTCTGTCGTCTGCTGACTCTTTCTCTGTTGTCTCCTCCTGCTCACTTGCTTGGGCAGCGTCTGTGAGCACTTTCAGCGTTCGAGCAGAGAGTTCGTGGGAGGGACCGGAGGGTTTACTGGGATCGGCAGGCTGTTTCTCTTTGCCTTTCTTCATCTCCTTGAGCGCTTGTAGTCCCTTGGCACTTGTCAGGGTCCCCTCAAGGGTTCTTGTACCTCTACCTCTTTAAACCGCTTCGCTTGTGCTCGACTTGTTCTCCGAATCTCATGCCAACTCACACGAGCAGCAACGACTTCTTCATCACCTTGCTCTTCACCTTGGTCGGTTTCTCCACCACCGGGTAAATGATGTTCTGCGTGTATAAGTCAAGGGCATGCTCGAAGTCAGCTGTGCTTTCCTTGATGTTCAGATCCCTCGCCCACTGGGTAGGCGTCAGGTTTGCGTCATCTGCTCGAAGTGTCAGGGGTCGAAGGTCAGGCAAGCGTCACCTCGAAGGTTCTTCTTGGCTTGGTGGTTGACCAAAGAGATCACTACCTCCTCGTGCCCTCCTCGCGCGTCAGACGGACAAGATAGTCAACTGCCTTCACCTTTCTTGGCGGCCCAATGCAAGGGAGTCTCATTCATCGATCCTTGCTGTGCCAACATGAGCCCTCACTCCCTCCCTCCCTCCCTCCCTCCCTCCCTCCCT
>NW_005434451.1:18594-41745 GCF_000315625.1 Guillardia theta CCMP2712
CCTCCCTCCCTCCCTCCCTCCCTCCCTCCCTCCCTCCCTCCCTCCCTCCCTCCCTCCCTCCCTCCCTCCCTCCCTCCCTCCCTCACTTTCTCATTCCCTCGCCTCGCCTGTACCTTGTTGATGTCGCATGAGCAGTTTATGAGCTCTTCCACCACGGCGACGTGACCTGCCAGTCGCGTCGTGAGGGCGCTCTGCGTTCTCTGCTTGACTACCTCGCTTGGCTGCAAGGAGCAGCGGCGTGTCACCGTAGTTGTCGACCGCGTCCAGGTTAACTTTCCTGGCGCTGAGGGCTCGAACCACTTGAGCCTTCAACAACGTCACTTGCCCCGCCAGTCTGTCGCTGCTTCACCTCTCCTTCCATCGCCGCCATGTGCAAGGCCGTACGGCCGTCAAAATCTCGAACCCTCACCTGCCGTGTCTTTAAGACAAGCGACAAGCCACCTTCTGCTCCCTCGCCTTCGCCGAATTCTCCAGCAGCAGCAGCGCGATCTCGATCTCGTGCTTGTGTATCGCCCACATGAGGGGGGTCCAACTACCAGCGAGGCTGAGCAGAGCAGACGAAAGAGTCGCATCACCCCATGTCATCGACCGCGTTGATGTCGCGCTTCGACTCGCTGACGCCCGCGAGGATGGAGGAAATCTGCGAGCTCTTAGATCCCCTCCCTCGCTTCCGCTCACTCGCCCGCCCCAGGTCTCCTCGAGCTGCCAGCGTGTGAATCAAATCGTGCCTGCCATATCAAGGTCACCCAAATTTATCCCATTCTATCTCCTCCCTCGCCTACAAAACTACAAACCACCACCTCTACCTTCACCTCTGCCTCTACCTTTACCTCTACCTCTACCTTCACCTCGACCTCGACCTCGACCTCTGCCTCGACCTCGACCTCGGCCTCGACCTCTACTTCCAACTCCTTTTCTCTTCCTCTTCCTCTTCCTCTTCTCTCTCGCAATCATTATCATCATCATCATCACAACCACAACCACTATCTCCATCATTGCCATGTTCATACCGGAAAGCATCAAACTGTTCTGTGCGGGGCTCCACCGTCCGGCTACCTCCCTGGGAAACTTCACAACGAGAGGAGGTAGAGGAACGGTATCACAGCAGTCTTGTCAAGCATTTCCGCACTCATGTTAGAGAGGAATTTCGTCCAATCTTCTTCGTCTGCAAGCATCCAACATCAATCACCTAACATCATCAACTCATACATCACTCGCTCTTGAGTTTTCAAAGGCAATCTGGCGTTCACGTTCTTTTTCTTCTTTCTGTAAGCAGAGGCTTACTGGCTGTGAGGTGAGCAACTGAGATCGCTCACTTCTTGCAGTCTCTTCTTCTGCTTCTCGCTCAATCCATCAGTCGTCGAGGAGATCTGTGCTTCTGCTGCAGCTGCCTGATGCTTCTGTTGCGTCTCTGCTTTCTTCTTTCCTGGCTTTGCTGCCGGATGCTGTAGAGCAAGTGAGCGAGGCGGGTCGCTGAGCATGCACACCTTGAGCTTGTCGTTGGGCGGTGAAATTCCAATCAGGTCGCAGAATTCGTCGAAGTCAATCTCTCCCCCTCCATCCTCATCGGCTGCTTTCAGCAGCTGCTCCACTTCCCCGTCGTTGACGTTTCTCCCGAGGGCCTTTAGGGCTGCAAGAAGGCTGACAATCATGCGGGTCAAGTCAGAGCACAAGTCGCCAACCTTGCGACAGCTCAAAGAAGTCGATGGAGCCACTCCCATCCGTGTCGAACATATCGAAGATCCTCCGGGCCTCGGCCATCTGCTCTCACAACCCCCGTCACTCTGACGCCTCCCGAACCTCCTCCTCCTCGTCACAGGATCATCCCGCAGATCGCTGGCCATGATTTGCTTGAACTCTTCGAAGTCGATGCTGCCAGTCTTGTCTTCATCCACCTGTCCCGCCTCATCTGTCAACCCCATTCGACGAGCAAGTCCAGCACCGAGGCAATCATGTTCTGCAGCTGCGAGTAGCTCATGTTCTTGCCCATGCTCTCCATGATCTTGGACAGCTCCTACAAAGCAGACTAGCGTCAGACTGAGAGAAGGGCAACTGTAAACCAGACCTCGATAGTGATTTCTCCAGACTTGTCTTCGTCGAACAGGTCAAACAGTTCCCGCATCTGATCCGACGTCGCTGAATGAAACCGAGGCAAAGCAAAGAACTTACTTCTTGGTCATTAACCGACAGATTTTGCTGCCAGACAAGCTTTGATTGGCGGCGAAGCAGGAGAGCGAGCAAGCGACAGACCTGAGAAGATTTCTTCGCTTTCTTCTTCGTGCTCTTCGCATCAATTAGTCACCATTGACGCTGTCACCTCAAACAGCTACCGGAGGGCTGCGGCTAATGCCCATGAGAGTGCAGAACTCGTTGAAGTCGATCTCATCTGCTTCTCGTTCAGCTCCTCCAGCATCTCCTTCACTCCACTCACTGCTCCCGTCGTCGTCCACCTGCGCCAGCATCTCGCGGACCTCAGCGTCGGTGAACTTGAAAAGCCCTGTCAGCCATTGACGAGGAAACACGCTGCCTCACGTTCTGTCCCATCGCCCTGAGAGCATCTTTCAGCTCCCCCGCGTCGATGCTTCCACTTCCGTCCTTGTCGAACAGATCGAACGCTCGTCGAGCCTCTGCTAGCGGGTCGAGTGGCATTTCCATGGCTTTCTGCGAGCAACTCGTGAGGTGAGATGAGAGGAAGACGAGGAGCAGGAGCAGGAGCAGGAGCAGGAGCAGGAGCAGGAGCAGGAGCAGGAGCAGGAGCAGGAGCAGGAGCAGGAGCAGCGAACTTGTTTCTTGACGATGTGGAGGAACTCGTCAAAGTCGATCGATCCGTCACCTGACTCATCGACCTCTGCAAACATTTCTTTCAACTTCTCCTCCTCCATCTTGATCCCCATGGAATCGAAAAGCTGCTGCAGCTCCTGCAGCTCCAACTGCCCTCCGCCATCCGCATCAAGACTGCAGAAGAGCTGATAAAGCTCGTTCCTCTCCTCGTCTCCTATCTCGGCTGCCATCTTCAACCCAACCGCTTCCACCTGTCGTCAGCTGGCAAGATCAGCGCTCCCACTGGTGACAACATGCACAAACTTTCATGCACCATGGAAGTGAGGTGCAAGTTTGTTGATTGTGAGCTTTGCCAACTCTTACAGTTAATTATCATCAACAACATCGACTTCCATGCGACTATCCTCAACATCATTTTCTGTTCATATTTGTACATCCGATGATCTATGTACAGAAGCTTCGACTTCCTCCTCCTCCACTTCAACCCTCCACTACACATCCTGATCATCCTCCTTCCTTCTCCCTGCTTCTCCCTGACTCGTACTCATATTCAGCACCATATCCTCTTCACTCATTCTGCTGCTGCTCGTTCCAAAGATTCTCCTCATCATCTGATTCTTCTCCCTCCTTCGCGCCTCTCAGTCCTCATCTCCTCCTCCTTCTGACTCTACTTCTCTCATTCTCTCCTCCTCCCCTCATCCTCGTCCCTTCCTCCCCTCCCTTCCTCCCCTCCCTTCCTCCCCTCCCTTCCTCCCCTCCCTTCCTCCCTATCTGTTCTCGTACCTCCAGGAGCGGGTAGAAACAAAATCAGGCGAGCTGCTTGTTGCCAAATCGTGATTTCGATTTGAAAATTCAAAGTTACTCTGAACATTTCAAATATGACAGATAGAGTTTAAAGATCAGATTGACGGCATGGTGAAGGAGAAGCGCAAGGCAAAGGGGAGGAGGAGGAACGAGGAAGAGGAAGAGGAAGAGGAAGAGGACGAATGGTATGAAAGAAGACGGAGACAGCGAGCAAGACGATCGAGGAAGCGATCATTGGAGGACGAGGTCGAGGACGAGGACGAGGAGAAAGGGCGGGTCAGAGGGGAGTCAAGGACCTCCGGGAAGGAAAGGGGAATTTCGCCCTCTCCCACCAGAGCGCGATGTCGGACGAGGAAGGAGTCAACCCTGCGAGCTCGTTGCGTCCTCTTCATCATCAACGCAATATCGATCGTTACCTCATCCCTGATGCTGTTTGCGGGAGCGTCGGCTGCTTCGAAAGTTCCGACGACCTCGTCGACTGCCATTCAGCCTCCCTTTTCTGCTGTCATCGCCGTCAGCTCCATCACCCTGCTCAACTCTTTCTTCGGCTTGTCCGGTGCTTGCTGTGCCATCTCACGGGACGGGGACTGGCGAGTGAGCTGCTGCAGCAACCGGCTCCTGATGGCCTACTATGTCATTGTCCTGCTCATGTGCTCGGGGCTATTCTATCTCATGCTCCTCTGCTTCCTCTTCGCTGCCAAAGCTGCAGACTTCATCGAGGCCTACTGGGTCTCTTGGTCGGAGCTCTTTCCGCAGGGTCAACTGAGTCAGGAGCAAGTGCACAGAGATGTGGGAAAGTACGCGAACCTTGCTGGCTCCCTCTGCCTCTTCACCATGCTGATCAACATCCTCTCCGCGCACCTCAGCGCCATAGTGATGGGCTATCGCTACACCACCCGCAAGAGCATCATGATCATCAACCTCGTCGGCTTCGTCGTGGGTTGACCAGTAAGTGTCGACAAGTGAACGAGCTGACGGAGGTGCAGGGCTTGTCATGATTATCCTCGCCTTCTTACCTGCCACTCGAGGTGAGCACGCGATGACCTTCAAGGCCGCGCCCGTGACGACATGGTAACAGACGTCGGAGTGCAGAAGGGATGGCTGCCTGAGCTCATTGGTGGGCACGGGCTAACTGCGTGAGGGCCAAGCTGACTTGCTCTGAGCAGGCTCTATCGGGGTCATGGTGATTTTCTTTGCCATCTTCGGCTTTACTGCAGCATACTACACATGGGCAGTGAGCTTGACACGGAGAAGGAGACGGGTTGTAAGGGGGTTCATGACAGGCTTTCTTGCTCATAAACGGGGTGTTGGAACTGTTCTTCGCTGCTCTTCTACTCTCCATGGCGATCGTTTGCTTCATAGATTCCAAACGATCAGGCAGTGTACTTGCTGGGCAGTGGTCTTTCATCCAAGAAAAGTGAGCAAGATAGTTTTACCAAGAAGCGATCTGACAGCTTGCCAGGTTGATCAATGTCTGCCCATCATGCGCTGGAGAAGTCAACCAGGAGATGAAGTTGCCATGCCACGAAAAGTTGCTTCGTACTCACGCACATGCAGGCAGAACTGCTGCAGCAAGCAGGCGTCTCTTGTCATTTGGAGAAACCTTACGGTAACTGTAACCGAAGATGTAGCCCGAAGACGCAGCTCACTGGACATGCAGGTTCTGGGCGTGAGCGCATCAACGTGCGTGATGTTGATGTGCATGAATGGGGCAAGCAGGTAACGAATAGGACATCTTTGCACTTGTTTGACTTGATGCAGTCTCAATCTGTGGAGGATTCTACGACGAGATCGTATGCTTGCTCTCTCGGAAGAGGAGGAAAGTTCCCTCAATCGAAACCTCCATCAACAATCCAAGAAGCTCCATGTAAACAATAGATCATCAAATGTGTAACATAGCTGGCCGAGTAAGATCGAAGCTTTTCATTGGTCACTTTCTGAATGAATGAATGGAATGCTGCAAAGATCTCCTTCTCGCAGCTGAGTGTCCTATCGGACTTAGAAGAGACCGTTGCCCTTGGCAGCCTTCTCGTTTCCGTGAACGTTGGTGGCACCTAAAAGACGGTCAGGGAGGTGAGATGGAGCAACAAGGCAAGGGCATACCAGCGTTGAGGTCGCTGTCGTATGCCCATCCCTTCTGCCAGGACTTGTGGAAGGTCATCTTGGACTCCATGTCGACACGCCTGCGGACAAGTAAGAGGGCGCTATCTCGCATCATGAGGGTCTATCGCACTTGGCCATGTCGAGGAACTTGGGGTCATCCCTCTTGAGGGTGACGGACTGAACCTTGACGAGCATCTCATCGTTGTAGTCGTTGGAGGGAGCGCCAGTGTACTCCTTGTTCTGGTGCTCAGCGCAGCCACGGTGATCGAAGATGGTGATCTGCATTCTGTCAGCCGAGCAGTCGCACCCGTGCTCAAACTTACCACAGGGGCAGCGTTCTTGTTGACCTGGTCGGTGGTGCACTTCTTCGCAGCGTTGTCGCAAGCAGCAGAGGCAGCACCAGCGTTGGCGAGGGCAAGACCAGCAGCAGCAGCAGTCTTGAGCACGTCACGGCGGTCGATGGCCATGTTCATCTGGACATTCGACTGGCGGAGAGCAGGGGCCTGAGAGCGGGAGTGAGATAAGACTATTGAACATGTGGAAACAAATCAAATGCTGTTCACATCAACATCCCACAAGTCAACAGCAATATCAAAAAATTATATCAATTCTAGAATGACCAATTGTTATATGGTCAAATGCATGGCAGAGTGGACTCCCAACTGATTATAAAACTAGAAGACTGTCGTTTTGGTCAATTAGATAATTGGAATTTTCATAGATTAGATGAGATCCAATGGGAGACAATCAATGAATATGGTAAGACATGGGATGAGAAGAATCACAATCCACTGTGAATTCAAAGACAGTCATGGCCTAAGCACGAAGTATTGCCGGATCTCAATTTTTCGTCAAAATCAGTAATGATGATTGAAGTATTTTTCTAGTTCTCATGCCATTTCAACCATGTTAGCTTATCTTGTTTGACAGATCAAATTAATCACATCAATCCTGCTCATTTTTGACCTGCATGGGGGTGAAGGCGGCGGCTCCTGCAATGGCGGCAGCGGCAACAGCGAACTTTGCGAGCATGGCGGCGGCGGTTCCTAACCTGACAGGTTTCCCCGACCTTAATGGCTTTCCCACCCTTCCACCACCCCTACCCCCATTGTATATTACCCCACCCACGTCAGATAATCTACCTATTTAATTGACCCGTTTGACAAATACCCCTACCCCAGATCTCAGCGGTATTTTCCTGTTCTCCTTGAGCATATTGCACACCCCACCCCACATTCATGTCGATTGAAATACACCCGTGCTTGGTTTTTGGACCCCTACCCACCTTTAATTGGATGATTCTGGGGTACCCAGGTCGAATACCCCTCTATTTCCCTCGACCCCCAACGATACCACCCCCACCCCTTGATCCGTGGAAGCAACTATACAAAGTACCCCACCCTCTAGAGTTCTGCAGACCCCAGGTTTGAATAGACTCAAACACCGGTCCATGACTCTGTGAATCTCTGTTAATTATTGAAACCCGTCATTTCCTTTAGCTCAACAAGAAGGATAGGCCCGAATATTAGGCGAGCTAAAGGAATTGTTTTTTGTGGGCCCGGCGGCGGCGCGGCGGCCCGGCCGGGCCCACTGCCGCAGCCGCCCCCCGCGGCCGCGTCGTTGAACGCCGCTCACTCGGCCCGGCGGGCCGCCGTCGGAAACTGACTAGTTAGCCATGATCCGACCTGGGCCGGATGCTCGGACGCCGGGCGGCGTCACGTGAGTCACGCCGTTTCAACACTGACACATTGAAGGTTGCTTGCCGCCATCGGCGGGGCCCGGTGACTCCGAGCCTCGGAGTCCGGGCCGGGACTCGCCTCGGGGCAGCGCTGGCACCGTGACTCTCAGCCGATGACTGGCGGCAGTGCCATCCGACGCAGCCGCAACTGGGGCCAACTTTCAACCGGCCGGGCCTGAGCCAACGGGGCCGCCCGGCCGTTACGGTCACCGTGACGTTGCCAAGTCACCGCCGCCGGGTTCCGGGTTGCCGCAGGCCGCCAACCCGGGTTCCGAGGCTGTTTCACGGTTTTACAACTTTTTTTTTAGAGAGGGTGGAAGGCTTTACGTGGGGGTAGGGGGTGGTCTGTCTTTTACAGTTGTGTAGATCAATTGAGGTACTACTAGGGAAGAGGGGGTAGGGTACTCCTTCGGTTTTACTCATCCCCAGGGATAAACTATTTTTCAGGGAATATGTGGGGGTAGGTCTACATGAGGGTGATGGCTGAAGTAGGGTAGGGTGGTTTTGGCAGGGGTGAATCTCAACGCTCTAGGGTGGTAGGTGGACCCTGGAGGTTCAAGCTAGATACACGGGGTAGGGGTTACTGCATCTAGAAATGTGGGGTAGCAATGCAGATTTGGAGGGGTACCAAGGTTAGAATCAGGGGTGGGGTGGTTGGATCAGGGAAGGTGCAGTGGAGATGGCATGGCTTCGATGGATAGGGACATGCATGGTAAGAGCATGAGAGGAGGAGGGACGAGGAGAAAGAAGCAAGACATGATGGATAGACAGACAAGTAGCTTGTGGTAGGAAAGAAACGTGGAGCAGAGATGTGGGGGGGGGGGGGGCGAGAGGAGAGTAGCGAGGAGAGCAGCGAGGAGTGGCGGAAAGCGAGTCGAGGGATATGGAGAGGAAAGGTGAAGAGTATGATGAAGAAGACCGAGGGAGAAGGTTGAGGATATTTAGAGGAGACGAGACCATCAGAAGTAAAGGATGGCAAGAAGAAGGTACCGAGAGGAGATGAAGACAAGAAGAGGCAAGCATTAGAAGGCGGAGGAAGGAAAGACAAGGGGAAGCGACAGACTAATCGAGATGATTCATACATGATGAGATTATGGTGGCTATAATGTGTATTTGATAACAAAGTATGAAAGCGCGCAAAGAAATCTGTGATTTAGAGGAGATCAACAAAAATGTCTCCTAGAACCCGTTTCTGTTCTCTCTTCTTCCTCACTTCTGCTTCCCACCATCTTCCCGTCGTGTCATGACATCTAATTCTTGTTGCAGCTGATCTCCCTCACTTCTGCTTTGCTCCATCCGTCGCATACTCGAAATGGGCTTGAGTTGGCTGAGAAGCGTATGATGCCTGGAGGTCAATCTCTTGTAACACCTGTCTCAGCATCTTTGAGACCCTCGGGACGTGTGAGCTTGAGACCTCAGAGGTACCTCCTCTCTCCTTTCCTCTCTCTTCTTCCGTACTTCACTCTCTTCCTCTCTCCTTTCCTCTCTCTTCTTCCGTACTCCACTCTCTTCCTCTCTCCTTTCCTCTCTCTTCTTCCGTACTCCACTCTCTTCCTCTCTCCTTTCCTCTCTCTTCTTCCGTACTCCACTCTCTTCCTCTCTCCTTTCCTCTCTCTTCTTCCGTACTCCACTCTCTTCCTCTCTCCTTTCTCCTCTCTTCTTCCGTACTTCACTCTCTTCCTCTCTCCTTTCTCCTCTCTTCTTCCGTACTTCACTCTCTTCCTCTCTCCTTTCTCCTCTCTTCTTCCGTACTCCACTCTCTTCCTCTCTCCTTTCTCCTCTCTTCTTCCGTACTTCACTCTCTTCCTTTCTCCTCCTCTTCCTTTTCTTCCACCCCCTATTGCTCCTTCTCCTGCTCCTGCTCCTGCTCCTGCTCCCTTCTCCTGCTCCTGCTCTTCCTTTCTCTACCGTGTAGTGACTGCAGCCCTGGCAGAAAGTCTGTAGAAGATGATGGGAGGCAGCAGCTTGCAAGGCTCCGGGGAGGGCGGTGTGTTAGGCAGAGGCGAGAAGAGGAGGGATGATATGGAGCAGGCACGAGGTCGAGTCCTCTAAGCAAGGGACGGGCACTCCGTTCGAGCTGTTCGTATGCGTGTTCGGAATCTACTTCTGCTACCTCTACTACGGTGTGCTGCAGGTGAGACAAGGGCTGTGAGAAGCTTGAGTGACGTGGCAACAGGAGGATCTCATGACCTCCAAGTATGGAGCTGACGGCAAGAGTTTCAAGGAGGTGAGAGCGTCTGTGCGGCCGCACTTGACTGGCTCGCTCACTCTGCTGCCCAGGTCTGCTCCTTGCTCTTCGTGGTTGCAGTGCAATGCGCCATCGGCGCTCTCTTCTCGAGGGTCTCGTGCGGATTCTCCCCGCAGCCAGCGACCGGGTGGCAGTCCATGGAGGACTTCAAGGGCTTCAGGTTAGAGCAGCAAGATTGCCTGACGATGTTGCGAGTTGTCTCGAGCCTGACTGCAGTGGAGGCAAGTCAGTTCTGACCACCTTGACCTGGCAGTGGGCGGTTGTGGCCGATGTACATGCAAGTCGGCTTCTGCTACGTGCTGGCGATGCTCTTCAGCAATGCAGCTCTCTTCTACATCAGCTATCCCACTCAGGTGAGCTCTTCGCGTGTCAGGATTTCCCTCCCTCTCACCCCCTCCCTCTCCATCTCCTTCTTGCTACCTCCCTTTGCTGTCCCTCGCCCTCGCTTTCCTGCCTTGCCTTGTGTGGCTCCTCCGCCGTCACTGAGGTGATGTATCAGGTCATTGTCAAGTCGTGCAAGATGATTCCTGTCATGGCCGTCAACGTCCTCTGGAGGGGAAAGTCCTACCCGCTCGCTGCTTACGTCAGAGTCCTCATGGTCACCATCGGTAAGACCCACTGGCACTTGCTCGCCTCCCCTCCCCCTCCTCTACCATCCCACCCCCTTCACTTCACCTTTCCGTCTCCCTTCCTCACATTCTGAACATTCTCCATCTTTCTCACTCCTCCTGTCTCACTCTTCTCTCTCCCTCTCCTCTCTCCTCCCCCTTAGCTCCTCCCCTCCTCTTGCGCGTCTCCTCTCCTCTGGCGCCTCCTACTCGCTCACCCTACTCGCAGGAATCATCTGCTTCACCTTCTTCAAGAAGAGCGCCAAGGCTATCAAGAGTAACTCGCTCGCCATCTAGTGAGAATTTCTGATATGTTTCCTCCCGCAGCCGCTCAGACATCAGCCGTCGGGCTCGCTCTCGCCCTTTTGTCTCTGGTGATGGACGGGTGAGAATTGAGAGCGAGCGAGCGAGCGAGCAAGAGGGAGGGAGAGGGAGGGAACGGAAAGGAGGGAGGGAGGAAGGGGGAGGGAGGGAGTGAGGGAGAGGGAGGGAGGGAGGGAGGGAGGGAGAGGATCTTGAAGTTGACCTATGCTTCAGGTTCGTCAGTCCAACTCAGGAGGAGATCTTCTCCAAGTATTTCTCCTCCACTCACCAGGCAAACATCGTCCTTGCTCCTGTCGTTCAGCATGGCCATTCTTGGCTCACTCTGCTCCTTAGATGATGTACTACACCAACTTGTGGGCGATGGTTCTCCTCCTCCTCACGATGCTCGTGACGGGTGACGGGTCAAGTAGGAGCCTGTGAAACTTTCACTCCCTTCCTCTCACTAGTCTTGCTCACAGAAGCTGTAAAATACGTGGTGCAGCATCCGCAGGTAAGATGCGTCTCCGCACTAGATGAGCGGGGAGGAAGAAGGGGGAGGGGGATGAAGAGAGGGAGAGGAGAAGAGTAGTTCTCTTGTGAAGGTTTCCTGCAGGTGTTGAGCAAGATCATTCAGTTCGGCCTCATGTCGGCGACTGGGCAGGTTAGTCATAGGAGCAGGAGGGGAAAGAGAAGGCTGGCAGACTTACCCGCTACTTCCTCCCTCTTCGTCTCCCATTCCTGTCACCTTGTACCTCTCTTCTCTCGCCTTATACTCTTCTCTCCTCTGCTCTCTTCCTCGTCTCGTCTTTCGCTTCCCCTCTCCCCCTCTCCCTCTCTTCCTTCTTCTCTTCTTCTCTCCCTCTCTTTTTCTCCCCTCCTCTTCTTCTCCCCCTCTCTTCTTCTCTCCCTCTTCAGTTCTTCATCTTCTTTCTCGTCCGCTCGTTCTCAGCCCTCACCCTCGTCACCGTCACGACAACTCGCAAGTTCTTCACGGTCAGTCCCTTGTCAAACTGCAGTCGCTGCCTAAACCCAAACTAAACCCTTCTGAACTAAACCTTTCATAAGGTATTGGCCTCCGTCTTCTGGTTCAAACACAAGCTGGAGGTGAGAACGGCCGGAGAACTTTGACATGCTGAGAAATTTCTTCCTAGCTGGGCCAGTGGCTCTCAGTCGCTGTGGTGTTTGCGGGGCTCGGGTGGGAGGAGGCGAACAAGTACATGTAAGAGCCTCCCGTCCCCTCCCTCCCCCTCACCTTCTCCCCAGCCAGAAGCAGCGAGCTCGTCTGGCCGCGCAAGCTCCACCCCCAGCCCCACCCCAGGAGAGCCTGCCCAACAGCACGGCAGCTGAGGAGCAGCCGGCGGCAGAGGCGGCACAGAGCGCAGAGGTAGGAGAGGAGACGGCGGGTCACACATCTCAACTCTCAGCAGGGTGTCGAGGCGCGAGAGGAGGCAGCAGGGCAGGAGGAGGAAGCAAAGACTTCAGGTGGGCGAGAGGCGGGGTGCTCTCGAGCTGACAGTGGAGCAGATGGAGCGAAGAGCGAGGAAGGAGCAGAAGCGAGCTGAGAAGAGGACGAGGAGGAGATTACATGATGATTTTAACAAACCATGGTTATCAAAGTTAGGAGTACAGCCCGAGCAAGCAACACTAGAGCTCGGGGACATCGAGATTGAAACTGAAAAACATAAGAGAAGAGGAAAAGAGGAGAGATGGAGAGAGCAGGAGAAAGATAGTGAGTGAGTCAGTGAAGCGATTAGGAAACAAGAGACGACGACGAGTCGCAGCAGGAGAAGCGCAAGCAGTTTTAGATCTGCAAGTCTTCGACCTTCTCGATCATGAGGATGGTCTTAAGGCGCTTGAGGTCGTTCCTGTCCTTCATCGCAGCCTTGTGAAGCTCCTCCTTCTCCATCTTGATCTCCTCCAGCTGCTGCTCAAGGCTCTCGATCCCAGCCTGATCCCTCAGCTTCATCCCAGCTGACGCGCTTCTTACCTGCAGCTCCAGCTCGTTCTTTGCGGTGTAGACTTCGCACAGCTGGGAGCGGGCGGCGTCGATGAGGTTCCATTGGTGCCACGTCACATTCTGCATCTCCTTGACCTCTCGATGCATCAGGTCCAGCTGGATCTTGCTCTGCTCCACCTCGCACACGGCCTGATGTCGCTCCAGCACCGCTGCGTCTCGCTCGGCGATCACTTGGTCAAGCGATCGCGCCAGCTCCTCCTTCTTCGCCATGCACTCCGACAGCTCGTGCTCGCACGCGTGCAGGCGGCACGAGAGGTTCTCCCGCGCGTCCACCAGTTCCGCGTTGGTCTTGGCGAAGGCCTCGAGGTCGCCCTTGCACTTGTCAACCTCCGCCTTGAGCTCCTGCATGCTCAGCTCTGACCGCTGCCTCATCCTCTCCATCTCTTCCTTGGTCTCCGCGTGCGACTTCACCTCCTCCCTCAGCTTTCCCCCCAGCTGCTGGATCTCTCCGCTCGCGTCTGCCAGCTTTGCCTCGAGCGTGTGCTTGACCTTCATCATCGCCTCGAGCTTCTTCTTCGTCTCCTCACCGGCCCTCTGCGTCTCGTCCTTGGAGTGCTTCGTCGCCTCCAGCTCGCGTTTTAGCGTCACGATCTCTGCCGTCACCGTCTCCAGCTGCTTGCCAAGGCTCACCCGCGACTGCTTCAGGGTCGCGATGCTCCTCCTCGCGTCGTTGAGCGCGTTGTCTCTCAGCTCGCAGGCGCGGAGGGCGGAGGAGAGCTGGGAAGCAGCCTTCATCCGGTCCATCTGGATCTTGCGGATCTTCTTCTTCATCCTGAGGATCTCGAGCTTCGTGTTGTTCTCGCTCTCCTGCCTCACTTGCTCTACCTTCAGCCCCAGCATCTTCGCCTCCTCCTCCTTGGCTTTGCTCCTCCCCTCCGCCGACGTCACTCTCTCCTGCAGGCTATGCACCTCGTCCTCGAGCCCCTTCACCTGCGTCACCAGATGCTCCTTCGCTCCCGCCACCATCGCCAGCTGCTGGTTCAGCTCGTCGCAAGTGGTCGTCGAGGACTCGAACTTCTTTTCCACTCGCTTCCCATCTGCTCAGCCTTGTCCAGCTCGGAGAGCAGCGTCTGCCGCACCTGGTTCAGCTCGTTCTGCACGTCCATGCGCGATGATCGCTCCTTTGCCACCTCCTGCTTCAGTGCCGCTGCCTTCTGCTCCGCTCCCCTCAGCTGACTCTTCAGCTGATCGGCCTGCAGCCGGGTGGCGTTGAGCTTTGAGTTGAGGGTGGAGGAGAGGGCCTGCAGGGTCTTGAGCTTCTTCTCCACCTCTGCCGTCTCCTTCTTCGCCTCCCCATAGCGATCATCCGTCGCCCTCAGCTTCTCCTGCAGGCTCTCGATCTCCCTCCTCGCCACCTCCGACTGCTCCTGCAGCCCCTTCTTCACCTCCTCCACCGTCCGCACGTGCCGCGTCAGCTTCGAGATCTCCTCCTCCAGCCCCTTTGCCTTGACCTGCGACTCCTTGGCATCGTCCATCGCCTTCGTCCGGCCCTTCTCCGATTTCTCCAGCTGCTGCTTCAGCTCGTTGGCCTTGAGGTCTGCGCTCTCGCTCCTCGCCTTGAGCTCCGTCTTCTCCTCCTCCAGCACCTTCACCTTGTGCTGCAGCGCCGCCTGCGTCTTCTGGTGCTCCTGGATGCTCGTCTGCGCCTTGTTCAGCAGGCTTGCCGCCTCGCTGTAGTCCAGCTCGAGTTTCTTCAGCTGGGCGCTCAAGTTGGCGGAGTTGCTGAGTGAGGCCTGGAGCTGCCCCTCCACCTCCCTCATCTTCTCAAGCGCCTCATCATCCTTGACCCGCATCCTCTTCAGCTCTGCCACCTCGTGCTCGAGCGAGACTTTCCTCTCCTCCTCCACCCTCGCATTGTCTCGCAGCTGCTCCATCTCCCTCCTCGCCTCCGACAGCTGCAGCGGCTCATCATGACAGCAGGAAGCAGAGCAGGAGCGTTACCTCGTCCTTCATCATCTTGATCGACTCCTGCAGGGCGTCCACCTGCCGCACGGAAGTGACGACGGGAAGGGAAGGCGAGAAGGAGAGGAGAGGAGAGGATGTGGAAGGGAGAACGAGGAGGTAGGGGGGAGGGGGGGGGGGGCGGTAACAGGAAACAGGAAAGAAACAAGGCGAATAGAGGAGGAGGAGGAGATGGTGGCAGTAGTGGCGGAAGAGAGGGCACAGGGGGAGGATGGCAAGATAGAAGAAGGAGGGGGCGGAAGGGAGCTAGAGGAGGCGAGGGAACAGGAGGGCGTACTTCTTTCTGCTTGCGGATTCCCAGCTGCTCGAGCTCTTCGATTCTTGACATCAGCTTTGACCTCTCCTTGTCAAACTGCTGGGCTGCAGCTGAGGCTTTCGTCTGCTGCTCCGCTGCAGCCGCCAGTCGCAACTTGTAGCCCTTCGCCTGCTTCTCGAGCGCCTCGATCTTAGCTGGAGAGCGACCGTAAGAACGGAGTAGGTGCGGGCAAGCGGAAGTTGGGCGAGAGGGGGGATCAAGGAAAACATGGAGTGAAGGAAGAGGAAGAGGAAGAGGAAGAGGAAGAGGAAGAGGAAGAAAGAGGGTCAAGAGAAGGGAGAGGAAGAGGAAGAAGGGTCAAGAGAAGGGAGAGGAAGAGGAAGAAGGGTCAAGAGAAGGGAGAGGAAGAGGAAGAGAGGAGAGTGGGAGGGAGGTCGAGAAGGAAACAGGACTGACCTGCGGCCACAGCAACTTTCCTCTCCAGGTGAAGGTGCTTGGCCCGCCACTCCTCGATCTGCTTCATTGATCCTTCCTCCACCTGCCCACCTCGTCACCTCTAGATGTCACACACCTCCCTCCTCACCTCCCGCCCGTGCTTGTCAGCGTCCCTCAGCTGCGAGATCACCGCCGCTCGCTCCTTCGTCGCCACCTGCGGGGCATGTGAGCATCTCTTCACCCACCCGATCGGATGTGAAGGCCCACGTGAAGGTCCCGCTCGAGCTTCGTCCTGTTGTCCATCACCTCCTGCGCATCCACCTGTGGCAGCGGCCGCATGAGATTTGTGGAGGATCTAAAGGAGGCGGACCTTGGCCTTCTGCAGGAGGCGGTTCGAGAGTTCGAGCTCCTTGAGAGACTGAAGAAGGCGGTGAGGAGAGCGAGAAAGAGCAACGCGATGCAGCGCCGGCGGTAGAGACCGAATTTGAGGCGAAAGCGAGCAAACAGAGAGAGGTGGAACGATGTGGAAAGGAGGGGGGAAGGGAAGGAGGAGAAGGGGAAGGAGAAGAGGAAAAGGAGGAGGAGGAGGAGGAGGAGGGAAGGGAGGAGAGGAGGGGAGGAGTTCACCTCTTGATGCTTCATGGTCACGTCGTAGAGTCTTTTCTCAAGATCGTCTTTCACTCTCGTTGCGTATCGCAACTTCTCTTGCAATGGCTGAGGCGTCTCGTCAGCTCCAGGCCCAGCAGGAGCCAAAGGAGGAGGGAGGGAGGAGGGAGGGAGGAGGGAGGAGGAGGAGGAGGGAGGGAGGGAGGGAGGGAGGAACGGAGGGAGGGAGGGTAGGTGGATGGATGGGATGTGGGGAGGACTTCGATTCACCTCCAGTTCTCTCAAGCGAAGTTCAAGTTTCGACTTCTCGTTGACTAGAGCATCATTCTACAAGGTATCAGTCACCACGCCAAACACTCTTCCTCCCTCCATCACCACTCTCCCTTCCCGTTAACTGCACTCCCCTCCCCTCCCCTCCCCTCCCCATTCTGTTCACCATGGATTGGACGTCGGACATCTGCTTGCGGAGGGTGTCGGCCTCCTCTCCCACCTTCGCAGCCCGGAGCTGGAACGCGTTCTTGGCTGCCTCGAGCTCTTCCAGCTGCACGTTCACTCGCGAAGTCTCGTCCCTTCCCTGCCCGCACATGTCAGCGAAACACTGAAACTCCTGTTTCTCTTCCTCTTCGTATCATCCTCTTCACCATTTTCGTTATATCTCCATCTCTATCTCCATCTCCATCATCATCGCCATATATGACAACTCACTATCGAGTTCTCGAGCTGCACTCGAAGTTCCTCCAGCTTGCGCTCAGTGGCCACAGCTCTCTGTGATGACGCATGAGGAGAGCACGCAACACATTTTGAGAAGGATCGGGGAGCGGGGAGTGGGGGCGGAGACGAAGCAGGGACAAGCGGGAGGTGGGAGGAACAGGAGAGAGGAGGAGGAGGAGGAGGAGAAGGAGGAGACCTTTTCCATCATGTTCTTCACTTTCTCCATGGCCTCGAGCTATCACAACAGCACATCAGCTCATGTAATGCCGCCAGCTCTACTCTTTACTTTCTCGAGCATAGTGTGTTGAATCTCCTGCAGACATCAGAGCGTGTCAAGATCTCTCCGAGTCAACTGAGACAGCAAACTTTCACCTGCTTCTCTCTCTCCAGCAGACTGGCCCTCCTCCTCTCTCTCACCAACAGGGCCACCGCATCCTGTCACCATATTACACATGACCGCATTCCCTCGTCTCTTTCACCTGATGCGAGTTGTTGTACTGACCAACTGTTCCTTTGAGCAGCTCAAGCTCATGCCGGAATCTGAGTAGAACTTTCAGAGGAAAGGAAAAGGAAAGGAAAGGGCAACAAGAGGAGAAGGAGGGGGGGGAGGGGGGGGACAGAAGGAGCAAGCGAAATGAGAGGCAGGGCTCAACTACCTTGCAGGCCAGCCACTGCGGGGGGTTGGAACAACTCTGAACGAGACGTCAAGAAAAAAATCAAGATTGGTGACGACGATGACGATGGTGATGACAAGGAGATGACAATAAGGAGGAGAGGGTGAAACGCTATCACGTACCCTGCTGATCCGGGCATGGATGAGATGATCTTGGAGAGTTTCTCTGGATGCTCTAGGGAGGGGCAACGTCAGGACGTGCTTGTCTTGTCTTGTGCGCAGGTTCAACCTGACTCCGTGTTCGATAGCGAGATGGAGAATTTCTGCCCTTGCGTCATCCCCTAGGGAAAAAGCCAACTCGCTCTCCTCACCTTGGGGTGGTACTGCTCGGGGGACTGCTGGCGAGTGCTGCTAGTCTGACAGGAACAGAGTGAGCAGGAGGGCACAGGATGAGACGAGACGGAGGAACCGGAGGCGACAGGGGAGGGCTGAGCCTGGCATCGCCGCCTCGGAGTCTAAAGACTGAGCAAACCATCACTGCTGCGCAAGGGGAGAGGGAGAGGAGGACGCACAGTCAAAGTTGCCTGCGTGACAGGAGGAGGCCAAGAGGAAAAGAAGGAAGGTGCGTGCGTGCGCCATCGGCATGATCTTCCTCGGGCAGGCGGACAGGTGATTCTTCTTCGGGCTTCAGTGCATGCAGCTCCAGTTCAACCGAGAGATTTACGTCTGGAGACAAAGAGTCATACAAATTGCTCGCCTCCTCTTTCCATTTCCTCCTGCTCCTGCTCCTGCTCCTGCTCCTGCTCCTGCTCCTGCTCCTTTTGTTATTCCTCCATAATGATTGGTATGACAAGACTCGATCTTGATGGACATCAACCGCAGCAGAAACTCTTGAAGTATGCGGCATCAATCTTGCTTGCCGTTACCCTCTCCTTGAGCATGAACATCATTTCATAATGCTCACTTGCATGTGTACGCGCACCCCTCGTTTCCCTTGCACCTGCCCTTCCTGCCACTATGCTGCGAGGTTTCGCCGCTCTTTTTCACATACGATAGTCAGCTTTGTTCTTCTATCCTGCATCCTCCCAACTTGTCCTCTCCTCTCCCTTCCTCTCCTCTCCTCTCCAATGTCTCTTGCTCCCCCGCCCTTGGGGCCATAGAGTTTTTGAATCCCTTGGCCACCCTACCTCGTGTCACTATGAGTCGAAATGGGAGATGGGAGGGTGGTATGAGTAGAAGGGCTCTTACAAACTTTATAAATGTCCATGCTATTGTGGTACACTGGCTCTTGACTAAAACAACTTATAGATAATCTATAATCATAAGAAGTGATTATTATGAGATATTCAGATGAAAATTGTACCAATTTCAGAAAATCTCCTCAATGGTACAAATTTCTTGGATATTTGTACCAGTAACTCAGGTTTACAATTCTTTAAAAATCTTTTGATTCGAACTAAAACATTTTTCAGATGGGCTCAAAAGCAGCAATTTTACAACACACTTTTTATCCCACATGCCTCCACCCCTGTTCCCTACGTAATACTACCCCACCCTTTCGATTTTTCACCCCTCAGATTCCTCACCAATACCCACCTCAAGCCCATTTCTTGTGCAAAAAATGATACAAAATGACCCCACCGCTTAGAGGGCCTCGGACCCCTACCCACTTTTTTCCCACACACCCCTACATCTCATTGGCTGTCCTACCCCAATATTCATTTTAAACCAAAGTAGCTTGACCCTACCCCCTGAAATGGTTGAGAGACATACCTAACCCCTGATGAAAAATGATCATCATATTGCACCGGTACTTGAATATCAAAATTTTCCATCTAGGCACCCGTCATCTCTGCAGGCATCCCCCACCACCCTCTTTGCAACACACCCTCACCCTCCCTTCTCCTCGCTTGTCACCCCCACCCCCTAATTTCGTCGGGCAACAACATATAAGCATTTAAAACCCCCCCCCCCTTTCACCCACTCAGTACGGCCTTCAGATCGCCCCCCTACCACCCACCCTAATGTAATTGTATCACCCCTACCCTCCCATTTTACCAAAATCAAGCATACCCCTTTTTTGAGTCACAGATCCATTTTTCCCTTCCATGACCCCCTACTTTCAGATAAATATGTGGGTCCTTGGTAATACATTCTCGTCTCCCCTTCACCCACCCCCTTCTTTGGTCCCCATGGATCACAAGACCCTTGCTCCAAAGGTACCCCTGACACTACACCCCGACCTATTCCCAGCTGTAAAGAGTAATTTCCGAAACCGTTTGCACCCCCACCCGCTCTGATCCTTGGAATACTACCCCTTCCTGTAACCCCCTGACTTGTGGGGCTCTCAGTGAATGTCACCCGGGCACCCGGACCTTCGGGGCCGGAGTCCGATTTCTGAGGCGGGCTCGATTCAACTTCTGTGGCGGAAATAAACAGATGAGACTCTTGGAACAAATACGATGGCGGGAGGGGGGAGGAGATAGGAAGGAGGAGGGAGGAGAGGAAAGAGTTGGAAGAACCAAGAGGCAGAGGAAACAGTGAGAGAGAACTGAGAAGGCTCAAAGTCAATCAATGGTGAGAGTAGAGGGAGAGATGAGGGTTAGAGGGAGGAGGGAGGTCAGGACAGTGAGCGGAAACAATCATGCGTGATAGAGAAAGGAAGGTGGAGATGAGGAAGCAGTTAGGATAAGACAAACATCTGCATATTGATCTCAATGTGACGATGTAGATGTCTCTTGCCTTCTGGTATGCTTGCCATCGACACAGCCTTCTTTTCGTCCTTCTTTCCACCCTCAGCCTAAATCGAAATCTCATCTCATATGTTCTACTTTTTTGTTTGTAACTCCCAAACGCACCATCAGGAGAGTTGATCTGGCATCCATTGACGGATCCTTGGTGTAGTCTGCTAAGTGTTTCTCGAGGATCATGCAGAAATCATCTTCATTCTTCGATCAAGCACACTGATGAAACTGCTGAGAGCTTCTGCTGACTTGTTTCTTATCTCCATCTCGCTCCTCCTCCCATTGAAGACGGGAGCTTTGATCAATTATATATGGGGAGGGTGCAGACGCTCTCGCGCCGCTGACGTTTTTCTTTCTTCCCGTGCCTTCTCACGTCAACTGCCCCCAGTCTCCTCCCCTAGAGCCTCCAGCCACTTGCAACTCCTGCAAGGACTTGGCAGCCTCCGCGTGCTCTCGCTCGTCAGACCCTCCTGGTGCTCCCGTCTCAAGACAGCAAGGCCTCCTGCAAGGCCTCGCTGCTCCATGGGGAAGCGCAAGGCGGCGGGAGAGGAGCAGTATGCCAGTCTTGTGCGGAGTATTAAGAGCAAGCTGCAGAGCTCTTCGGACTCCAAGACCAAGAAGGCGCAGGAACAGTATCTGAAGGGAACGCTGCACCGTGGCAACAAGATGCCGGCGATCAAGCTCGCGGTTGAAGACGCGATGAAGGAACTAGGAGAGGAGCTTGAGGCAGACGATTTTGAGAGAGCCGGAATCGAGCTGATGCAATCCAAGTACTCCGACGACAAGCAAGCCGGTATTCTCGTGCTCCAATCGTCTCTGAAGAGACGGAGGAAGGACGTGGACGTGACGGAAGCGGACGTGGACGAGTTCTTGAGCAAGATGGCTTTCCTCTTTGAGTCTGGTGCAATCGCTGATTGGTCGAGCTCGGACAATCTCAGTGGGAAAGTCCTTGGCCTCTTCGTGCTGTCATGCAATGCTGACGTCCGCCGTTACGCTGTCAAGAAGCTCCTTGCGTGGAGCCAGCTGGAGGATAGCTCGGTTTGGCAGCGCAGGGCAGGGCATGTGAGCTTTGTGACGCACGTGTCGCCCAAGAAGAGCAGCAAGGCTGTCATAGGAGATGAGTTGCACTACAACGGCTTCGTCAGGGATCTCGTCGCAGCATGTGAGGCTGCGCTGAAGATCAGCAGCGAGAGGTTCAGCAACACCGGGGCTGGCTGGGTGCTTCGCTACTGCTACCACCTGGAGAAGGAGGAGACCGTCCGCTGCCTTGAGCGATGTGCCCCGATCATGACGCGGGAGGGGATCAGCTACGCACTAGAGCAATGCAGGGACACAAAGCTCAAGGCGAGGCTGATAGAGCTCAACAAGCCTTGACGTAACTTCCTCTCAGTCTGCTTCCCGATGCCGCCCCCGGGCCCGCCCGCCCGGCCGGCCGCTCGGAGTGATTCGGAAGGGAAACTTGAGTCAAGACAGCAGTGTCAGTCCGACACTGTACTGCCTGGGCCTCTGTGTTGTCAAGGCCATTTAAGTACAATCGTACGGTGATCGACGGCTGTCCCTGCCGCAGTCACAGTGCCGTGTGGCCTTCCTTGCTGACAGTAGGGGACTTTGGGACGTGCGACAGCAGCAGGCAATGCATCCAGTACCGAAGAAGCTGATCAAGACAGCTACTAGACTAGCTGAAGAAGCTGATCAAGACAGCTACTAGACTAGCTGAAGAAGCTGATCAAGACAGCTACTAGACTAGCTGAAGAAGCTGATCAAGACAGCTACTAGAGCGCGGGTTTGAACAGTCACGGCTCACTGATGCCTTGTTGCTAGTTGGAGGGGGAGGGGAAGAGTGCCATCGCACTAACAGCGAGACGCTGAGGACATGCTGTCGGGCATGTTGGAGGCTTCAGCAGCCTCCAGCAGGAGCGCGAGCTCTTCAGCTCTCGAGTACCTCCCGCTCTGTATCGCCTCCACAGCCTCCTGCTGCATTTCTTCCAGGGCTCATGTCCACCCCAAAGGTGCCCGCGGTCGCTTGGATACACTCGCTTTTCAGTGTCTGCGACAGGTTACCTGGCATTTAGGTTGAGCGTGACGAATTGAGTGTAAGTGTACGCTCCTAGGAAGACCATGAGGAAGAAGAACCATGACGAAGAAGAACCATGACGAAGAAGAACCATGACGAAGAAGAACCATGACGAAGAAGAACCATGACGAAGAAGGGCTCGTTGCAGGGCTCAAAGAACTGGATGGAGAAGGAGACCCATCAAATACTGTGATGGTGCCTTGAGACTTGTAGCAGAGGAACTTCAACTCTTAGAACAGAGTTTGGGCTCAGTGATGCGGGTGCACCCGTAGCCGTGGCAGCAGCAGTAGACGACGAAGCAGCTGGAACCGAGGATACCATGATGAAATGAAACGCATGTTCAACTCACGTATCGTCCAACATACGCAACGCGGTTCCTCCTCTCGACACGTTACCTGCACTGCAAACGGATCATTCAAGCCCCAAAGCTAGGACCCCAGCTGAAATGGCGTGTCTTACAAATGATGAAGAAATGATATCACTCGGTGACAGTTTTGCAACAAACTCGAGAATGTTCGCAAACAAAAAGCAATTTCTGTCTTGATGTCTTATAATCCTAGTGTTCTAACAAAACTGAACAACCTAGCATTCCTTGTTAAAATTTGCATGTGAAGTGAGAACAGGACTTGGAAGATAGGGAGTCGGAGGGAGCAGGGATTAGAAGAAAGGGACAGACTCAAGAGGAGGGAGAGAAAAAAGAGGATTCGGAGGGTGGGGGGCGGTGAGAAAGGGACAGGAAGAGCAGAGTGGAAAGAAGGGAGAGAAGAGGAGACAAGAGGGGAGAAGCCAAGAGGGAGGAGACAAGAGGGGAGGAGACAAGAGGGGAGGAGACAAGAGGGGAGGAGACAAGAGGGGAGGAGACAAGAGGGGAGGAGACTAGAGGAGAGGAGACAAGAGGGAGGAGACGAGAAGGGAGGAGACAAGAGGGGAGGAGACTAGAGGGGAGGAGGAAACAATGGGAGATGAAGAAGATGGGACAAGGAAACCTTGAATGTTGAAGTCGTGTTCGACGCGTTGGACTTGATAGGCTGGTAGCATCTGATAGGATCAGATAGGATCTGATAGGCTCTGATAGGCTCTGATAGGCTCTGATAGGATCTGATAGGCTCTGATAGGCTCTGATAGGCTCTGATAGGATCTGATAGGCT
>NW_005434451.1:42064-42197 GCF_000315625.1 Guillardia theta CCMP2712
AAGGAAGTGTTGTGTGGTTCTTCTGAGAGTTCTATCACCATCAGTGAAGGTGTTAGAGACTGCACAGCTGTGTATCGTTGAGGTGAATAAGGTTGGTGTGAGGATCTCAGGTGTACTGAGAGTTAGTCTTTGG
>NW_005434451.1:42588-46571 GCF_000315625.1 Guillardia theta CCMP2712
TGAGTTACAGATGGACACATTCCTCAAAGGATCTGTGACGTCACAGGAGGAATTGGATGAACTTTTGCTTCCGATTCAGAATGCAATGAATCGATATCGGACAGGATTGGGCATGTGTTTGTTCCCGCTGATACGAGAGTTTCCACTCGATCAACTCGGTAATTTTGGTGGTGAGTTTCATACTGTATGGGAAAAGAACAAGAGTGTGAATGTGGATGGCGAGTTGACGGAGGAATGGAAAAGGCAGGTCGTTTTGCTTTTCCTGAATGCCAAATTTTGTTGGAGGAAGAGCGGGCAGATTCGAGATTATGTGGAGCAGTTGCAAAATTTGTCCAAGACGGTGTCGGATCAGTATGGTAGTCCTGTTGATGAAGGTGATTCCGGCAATCCAGTGAGTGCTTCTGGCAAGAAGAAAAAGAAGGGGGTAAGCCGAAGGGATTCTGATGGCAAGGAGATGGATGCCGCGATGATTAACGCGTTATATGAAGACGTTGAATATTTTCTCCTGGAGCTTGGCCAATACTTTCGATCCTATCTGAAGCCATTATTTCCTGTTCCATGGGCTATGTCAGGAGGATTCAAGTCCAAGTTGGCTCCGATCAAAGCTCTGGCGTATATGATATGGGAAGTCAGAAAGCGCAGTGGGAATCTCAAGGGCCACTCCGTGACGCTGGCAAAGTCGAAATTGCCTGACATATCTACCTTCCACAGCGTTATGGTCCAGATGAAGATCCTGCTTAACAAGTTGGAAGATGTAGCGGGAGAGGAATCAGTGAAAGCCTTGGAAATGATTTTGGTGGAGGAGCTGATCAAGCAATGTTATGTTTCAGATTGTATTGATATTCGAGATGTCGCGCGCTTGAATAAGCGGTCCAAGTTGTCAACCGAATTGACTTGGGAGGAGGAGTGACTCTTGGGCTGTGAATTTGCATGATGAACAGGTATTTTTTACTGCTGGGGGTGAGAAAACACAGTCGGGTACTGCGTCAGTTAATGTGGCAGCCTCGGAGGTGCAAGCTACGGTTAGTCAACCGAATGCAGACAAGGCGTCTGAAAGTGGAGGACAGGGTGGTAAGGAAAAGGGAGACTCGAGAGGCAGCAATGAGTCGCCGCCTGTGGATAATGCATCTGGCAGTCAGGAGGATGGAAGCACGTTGGACGCGAGGGAGAGTACGCGAGGCCGAGGTGAGCATCCGGGTCAGGGAATGCGGCGCAGGGGCGCCTACCATGTTGATGGGTCTCGTGGCGGCTACGGTCGTGGAGGCTCCGCTGGTGCTGGATCGAATGATTTTCGAAATCACCAAGAAAGAGCCGGTGGTTTTCAAGGGAATAATTTTCGGGGAAGAGGCTCAGGATTTCGAGGTCATCATCAGCAGCGGGGGAAGCCGTATGATCGTCCGGCTGGTAGAGGGATGCGCGGACGAGTAGAGGGAGCATTGGACGACGCATAACTACATCCACGCAGAGGCGAGTCTGATGGTTTCTCAGAGTGATCGTTCGGGAGGATATCATGAGCGGCGAAACAATGTGCATGAATTTTCTCCTCAGGCTCTCGGCGAGGCTGTACTGCGCTTGGCCAGGGAAATCCAGGGGGGAAGGAGGTCAGGTGCAGACGGTGAGCAGCCGGTTGGACCATGGCAGGAGACGTTTGAGCCTAACCATCGGGGACGTGGCCGTAGTCCGGTGTCGGACAATCCTTTTGAGAGGACGGTACAGCAAAATGTTTCAGAAAGCAATGCTCAGGCAGGTCGCCGTCAGGCGGAATGGCGATCCTTCTTTGCGTTTCAGTTTGGCATTGATTCAACGATGTCGATGACTGATATTCAAGGAATGGCAATGCAGAGTATGGTGGGAGACGGTGACGGAAGGGTTGTCAATTTTTTGCTTGATTCGGGTGCAAATGTTACCATGGTTGGGGACGAATCCCTCCTCTCAGACGTACAATCGGGAGACGATTTCTTTGTCATGACGGCAGGAGGAAAGATTAATTGTACCAAGTATGGCAAGCTAAATTTGCAAATTGTCGGTGCAGATGGTGAGTCGGACAATATAGTATTGGAGAATGTTCGAGTTTGTCCTGTCCTTCCTGTACCACTTGTGAGTCTGGATGATTTTCTGGGATCCAAGTATTACATTGTTGGACGGGGGTCGAAGAACACGGTCAAATCCTATGTGGCTTCGGAGGATGGCAAGATCAGGATTCCTCTGATTCAGCGGGACAAGTTGTATCTGTTGACAACCAGAGGTCCGATGCATGATTCTGTGGCAGGTGATGTGCCAATCTTTTGTGTTTCAGCGGAGGCTGGAACAGTCTGTTTGACTAAAGCACATGTCACTCCTGGACCTTCTTTCGATGGGAAGTCAACACAGAGTCTATCTGATGCGGTTCTGTGGCACATGAAAACGGGGCACCCTGATTGTCGAGTACAGAAGTTGCTTGCGGATACGGTCAAATACATCACATTCAATAGGCGGTTGATTCATTCTCCGTGTCACGTGTGTAGGATTTCGAAATTTGTGTCACGCCCTGTTCACAAACAAACCTCATTTCGACAGGAACGTGTTGGAGATGTAAATGCTCTGTGGTATGTAGACTTGAAAGATATGATTGCAGTCTCTGAACCATCGGGTTATCGTTACTTTCTTATAGTTGTCGACGCTTTTTCCGGATACCTGATTGTGCGTCCCATGAAGTCCAAGAGTCAAACGAGTGATATTCTGATGGAGTTACTTCGACAGGAGGAGAAAAGTGTCAAGAGAAACGGAGTTCAACGCATCATATCTGATAACGGCAGTGAGTTTTCTTCTTCAGAGTTGGAGGCATTCGTTCGTGAGACGGGTTTGAAGTGGGATCGGATTCCTGATTACAGTCAAGTTTACTAAGCCAATTCGATGGCTGAGAGAGGAATTCGAGCAGTCAGTACTATCCACAGAACTTTGCTCAAACAGAGTGCTTTGCCTATCGAGAAATGGGAATTTTCTGTTATGCAGGCTACGTACCTGTACAATGCACTCCCGAGTTTCAGGAATTTCGGCAATCTTTCTCCGTATACAATCTATAATGGAGATGTTTTCGACTTCAAATCTCTCAAGACCTTTGGGTGTATGACATTCTTCAAGAATAATGTACGCAGTTCGAAGATTGAAGATCCAGCTAAACAGGGCATTATGCTCGGAAATGCAAACGCTTTTCCTGGGCATACCATTGGCTACTTGGTATGGTGTGTTGACGACAACAAAATCCATCACACGAATAATCTGACCTGTGATGAATTCTTCTTTCCATTTCGACGTGCGGGACGGATGAATTGGCAAGAGGATCCTGAAGTGGTGGTAAAGCACGATATTGACATGGAGGATGATTCGCCTGTCAAGGGTGTTGAAGATGAACGGTCAGAGGCAGTGAATGCTGGGACTAGTGGTCGTCGAAAGAGAACACGGTTGGAGGATCATTCACTGGAGTCGGATGATGAGGGAGTAAGGGCTGCTGAGATGGTGTGCCAGGACAGCGATGAAGATTATGTGCCTACAGTGATGGTTGACGGTGGCCGAGAGGATGCGGATCATACGGATACAGAGGCAGCGTCGTCGACCAAAACATGTCGTACCAGACGAGACTTTCGTAAGCAGAGACGGGATGCCGAAAACCGCTTCATCAACAGGCGGGCTGAAGTTGTAATGGATGATGGGAAGGTTCGAACGGGGACGATTACTCAAGTTGTCTTCAAAGATGATACATTCTTGGTGCGTGTTACGTTTGACGACAAGTACTGGATATTAATCCATCCGGACAGTGAGAACGTACGGATTTTGTTGTTGCCTGGGGATGAGCTACAATCAGGAGTTTTGCCGAAGAATGTCTTCGAGTTGACAGGGTGTAACGATTATTACTTTCGAGCGTTTCCTCAAAAGGGGGATAACATCCTTTCGCAGCTGGTGGAAAAGACAGTTCGAGGAAATCCCGATGTCTTTCTTATGCACAG
>NW_005434451.1:46696-48421 GCF_000315625.1 Guillardia theta CCMP2712
CATTGAGACGGGAACGGTGGAATGATGTGGTTCCACTCATGGAGCCAGGGGATGACATTGATGTTGCTCGTGATCCAGACTGTATTGATCTTGGTACAAGTGAGTTGACACAATGTTTTCCAGACTCTCGTATGCTTGTCACCAACATGGCGCTAGTTGTTCCTGTATGGGAAGCTGTCAAACTCTCTGCAGCATTTCTGTCGCGAGCTCCGCCATCAGTACAAGACTCGAGTTCGACGGCAGATCCTCGCAATCGAAGGGAGATGTTGTTGCACAAGGATAGAGAATTGTGGGAGGCAGCTGAACGAGCTGAGATTCAAAAGATGGAAGAAAGGCGAGTTTGGGAAGTGGTCCCGAGGTCTGATGAAACTCGAGGTAAAATTCTTGCGAGAGCGATGTGGGTTTATTCCTCAAAGAGAGATTTACATGGCAACATTCTGAAGAGAAAAGCAAGGTTGGTTGTGATGGGCAATCTTTTACCCACGTCCGAGGAGTTGTTTGCGCCGACGACGTCGATGGATAACATTCGGTTGTTACTCAGCATAGCGGCAGGAAATGGATGGATTATCGCCTTCCGAGATATCGCGGCCGCGTTCCTATACAGTGAATTGAACGAACCGATGTTCATGATACCGCCTGACATCATGGCTTTGCCTCCGAATGTTTTGCTCAAAGTAACCAAAGCGATATATGGGACGCGAACAGCTCCGCGACGATGGTGGGAAAAGCTGTCTCGAGAATTCCTGCGTCTGGGCGCGGAACCTGTTGGCCATGATGAAATCATTTACAGATATGAACACAACGGCTCAAGAATTCTCATCACGACATGGGTGGATGATCTTCTTCTGGTATGTGAGAATCAAGAAGTCTGTAATTATTTTTTGGACTGCTTGAGCAAGGTATTCGACTTTTCTGGTAGTGAAGCTACAGGTACATTCCTGGGTATTCGTGTTCACCAAGATTTGACGAAAGGAACTATTACCTTGAGTCAGAAGCATTTTATTGAACAGCTGGTTGAGAAATTTGGAATAGCTCTTCGTTCAGTGTTTACTATCTTGCCTGGAGTGTACATGCGGAGTTATCATCTAGAGGGAGAATTGTTGGATAAGTTCTCGGTGAGACAATATCAGGCTCTTCTTGGAACAATCTTGTACGTTGCTAATGGGACAAGAGCTGACATTTCCTTCGCGGTCAGTCTCTTAAGCAGATTTGCACGGGCACCCAGAGTGCGTGACTGGGATGCATTGGTTCACTTGGCGAGGTATCTGTACACGACGAGAGATATTTGTATTGTTTACCATCAGAGAGGTGTATCTGTTAATCAGGAGGTGTTTCACAATGAACTCGTAGCTGCGAGTGATAGTGACTGGGGGACGGATGTCTTGACGCGACGAAGTCAGTCCGGATGGGCTATCGTAATGAACGGAGGAGTAATTTCATATGGTTCGAAAGCGCAGAAAGTCATATCACTTTCATCGTCAGAGGCAGAAATCTATGCGACATCAGTAGTCGCCAAGCATATCAAGATGTATCGAAGCTTACTTCAACAGTTAGGGTTTTGCCAGCAACGTCCGACGATGCTCCTGCTGGATAATGAGCCGTGTATTCGTTTGTTGACCGAGAAACGAGCATATTCTAGACTGAAGCACATCGACTTACGTGCTAAGTTTGCTGTTCTCATGGTGGATGAGGGAGAATTACTTCCTGTGAAAGTTCCTACTAAGT
>NW_005434451.1:48737-49802 GCF_000315625.1 Guillardia theta CCMP2712
AGACAGCGCTTTGGGAGCAACTTTGAACTTCAGTGGGATTTATCCCAGCTTGAATACAATGGGGTTCATCGTACAGCTGGTATCAACGAGCAATCGCCTGCACCAATCTCTGATTCAGGGAGGGAGAACCTTGGAAGGAAGGTTTGATATTGAGAAGTAGAATCAGATGATTGGCATGGCGTGGTATCAAGCTTCTTCTCCCGAAGACTGTTCAAGGAACTCTAGGTCAAGTCAAGCAGGTTAGGATGTGAAGCCTCCCATCATGATCGCAAGATACAAGACCTATGATCGCAAGAATTGAAATGAGAATTGAAATTGATGAAAAATCGGCCGTTGAGAAATTGAGAAATTGAAAATGAAGAGATGATTGATGGGGAAAGGCAAATGAAAGAAGATCATATGGTCAATATGAGAATTGAAATGAACATGCATGCAAATGAAATCTCAAGAGCTCTCAGGTGAAATGGCGCCAAATCAAATCATTCTTACCGCGGTTAGATAGCGATTTGTTAGATGGGCCCGTAGAGCAGGATAGTTAGGACAAACACATTGGTCATGAATGAGGTGGACATCATTGGGTGGAAAATTTGGATTGAGAAAGTCAGATGGGTTAAATTTGGATTGAGAAAGTCAGATGGGTGACAATTGAAATCGATGGGATTTGAAGCACAATGATGGGATGGATGACTAGATGATCAGAAAGGTGTCTGGGGAGCCTGACTGATCAGAGGGGAAGCCTGACGAACAAGTGCAGTGCGGCACAGTCGAGTTCAGGTGGTGGAGGAGTGTTGATGGTACTGACGAGGTTTCTATGAAGGAGAGTGTGTAGGTAAAAGATGGATGGAGAAGGATCTAGGAGCCTGAGCAAGAAGCAGCTTGGAGCATGGAGGAGGATCTGGGTGCAGGAGGATCTGGGTGCAGGAAGGAGCTTGGAGCATGGAGGAGGAGATTGCGATTCAGGAGGACGCAGGGAGCAGCTAGCATGGAGGATGCAGAAGCTTGATGGAGGAAGCAGGAGCTTGATGGAGAGATTGGGATCCAGAAAGAGCAGCAGCTTGGAGGAGG
>NW_005434451.1:49994-55279 GCF_000315625.1 Guillardia theta CCMP2712
CAGCGAGATGGAAGTGGGTTTCGACATAGGTCTGTAATTAAGGAATCGACGAGCCTGAGGGTCAGGCGGAGAAGAGGGGGTTAGGAGGACTCATGTCCACTGCGCGCTGTGCATTGTACTGGGTTGCAAGGGACTGAAGGGAAGGTGACTGCTGTGAATAAAGGAAGTGTTGTGTGGTTCTTCTGAGAGTTCTATCACCATCAGTGAAGGTGTTAGAGACTGCACAGCTGTGTATCGTTGAGGTGAATAAGGTTGGTGTGAGGATCTCAGGTGTACTGAGAGTTAGTCTTTGGTGGATCTTGGGTTAAATAGATTCTGGCCAGTGAGGTGGAGGTTGATTCGATTATATAGGCTCTGATAGGCTCTGATAGGCTCTGATAGGCTCTGATAGGCTCTGATAGGATCTGATAGGCTCTGATAGGCTCTGATAGGCTCTGATAGGCTCTGATAGGATCTGATAGGCTCTGATAGGCTCTGATAGGCTCTGATAGGCTCTGATAGGCTCTGATAGGCTCTGGTAGGATCTTATTTTCTCAAGTTCAGTGTCAATTTGACCCCTTGTTCCAAATGTTTGTGCTCATTCTTCAAAGTTATACATAATGCTTCAATCTTCTTTGACTTGCTCCTGAAAGTCTGATACCGTACCAACGCAGAGGAGAAGCAGAGGCAGGAGGAAGGACTTTAAGGGAGCAGACAGAGGCTGACAAGGAATGAAGCGGCAAGGCAGAGGCAGTTGTTGGGATAGGAGGGAAGAGATCAGACACTAGGTTGTAGAATGAGGAAAGTTGGTCCCTTGAAGCCGTCACGGTGCCGAACGAGATCAGAAATCATATGCACACAAGGTGCCAAGAGAACAACAACAAGTAGTGGAATCAGGTCAGCTGGTCCTTTTAGCCATGGATCAGTGCGTCAGGTTGTAGATCAGAGCTCTTGCGAAAACACTGTCCTCCTCCTCATCGCTCTCCGCTTACGCTCGCACTCGTTGTGTCGCAGCTCTCATCGCGATAGCTTCTGATCGCATCCTTCGTCACCCCCGTCGCAACGAGCTCAGCACCAACGCCTCCATCCCCGCCATCATTATCCGTAACGCCTTTCTCGCCATGACGATCGCGTCGTCGTCCGTTTTCATGCCTTCCATGCTCGTGTGGGGCAGAGGTGCGACAAGGTTTGCGATGCTTGAGCGGTGGAGATGACGGAGGTGGCAGGGGTCAGGACGGCCACTGCGCTCCCCGTCCTCGCTCCCCGACCCCTCGCGCTCCAACCGCAGGCTGCTTGCTTCAAGTGGGAGGAGAGGAGGGGGGGGAGATGGCTGACCTTTGACGCAGGAGGAGTAACATGGGGTTGAGGATGCAGCTGAAGCCCAACGAACCCGAGAGTCAGGCAAGCATGAAGGAGGAGAGGAGGGGGAGAGGAGAAGGGACAGAGTGAGGGGGGAGATAGAGGGAGATCAAGGCGAGGGCAGAAAGGATAAAAACTGACTGAAGGTACAGGAGCTGGAAACGGACAAAGACACTCGTGAGCTCATATTCTCCTTGTGCCTGTTCCTCTGCCTCTCTGCTCTTTATTTGCAGTGCTTCCTCTCTGTGTCTCTGTGTCTCTCCCCCTCTCTTTTTTCCGCTGTCAGCATTGTCTTAGGGCATAGGCTGCATCTCAGATTCTTTCCAGGCCCCTCCTCAGGCCCTCCCTTGGGTTTGCGAGCCTTCAGAACTGGCGTGGACAAAGTCAGGGACGAAGCTTTATCATACCTCAAAGAGGCGCGCGAGATCATTGGGGACGATGCTCCCGATCAGACGAGTGCCTATCTCCTTGCCTTGCGTATGAGTACGAGAGACATGGAGAGGGAGATGGAATACAAATGGGCCCTGAAGGAAATGGAGAGAGAGATGATGAGGAATGCTGAGACTCAGCCTCACAAGGAGAATACCGAGACTCCTCAGAAGGATACCGAGACTCCTCAGAAGAATACCGAGACTCCTCAGAAGAATACCGAGACTCCTCAGAAGAATACCGAGACTCCTCAGAAGGATACCGAGACTCCTCAGAAGGATATCGAGACTCCTCAGAAGGATACCGAGACTCCTCAGAAGGAGAATACGTACGAAACTTATCAGTTGCAGGCTTTGGAACAGGAGGCAAACATAGTGGAATTGAACGCATCGCAACAAACATTCCAGGCAGAGGCAGAGATGCAACTGAAGATACAGCGGTGTGAGCAGCTAGTCCATTACTACAAGCGTCAGCTGTCCGACTTAACTCAAAGGTCAGCATCAATCTGCTTGACATGTGCAGGATGATATTGCACTCACACAGGTATCTGATTGAGAGCTTTCTCTCTAAAGTGTGCGAGATCACTGTCTCGGGCAACAGAGACATCTCGCCGGAGCTCCGATCTGCGATCAAGAACTTGCCCAAGCACGACATGGAGATTTTGACGTCAAGCACTCGGCCCTATAGAATTGAATACGCGTATAAGATCTTGGGGCGCGACCATCAGTACCGGCAGGCATTATGGAAACAGCTCGGGTTGCCAGACGACCTTATGTTACCTGCCTGGGACAAGGAGATGGAGATGTACGGGTTGTTCGAGCTGAGGGCACGAGGCGGACAAGTGCCGCTAGTATTTGTATCTTCAGAAGCAGGAGACAAGGTGATCAGGTTCTTCACAGAGGTCGCGAAGTTGTTCCACATGAAGGCAGACGTCTTCGACGAGGTGCAGGCAAGTGCGGGAGAGTCATACGAGCTCACCTCTCACTTTGGAGACGAAGAGGAAGCAAATGATGACTCATCGGACATTCAAGTCGAGCCTCAGGCTACTTCCTCCTCTGACTGAGATCGTCGGACCCCGGTTTCATCCGCGTCTCGGCTGCTGCGATCACTGGCCGCCGCTTCAATGTGTAAGCCGTTTGTCCCGCAGCCCAACTTCAATGAACTTCGGACTCCGGGAACATCGGCGTGCGTTCCGACTTAGTCCGACACGGTTCCAAGCCTTGAAGTCCGGAGACACCCCGGGCGTCTCGCCGGAAGTTCTGACTCGCCAAGCCATGATGAGTCCCGGGGCCGCCTCCGAGTGACCGTCTGACTCACTGGCAGTGACAGTGAGAGTCAGCGGCCCGGCCGGCAGTCCGATTGACGGTACCCGCCGGTAGTCAATGACTCTGTGAGTACTAGGCTGGCCGATGATCGGATCGGTCATCATCCCGGCGGGGCACGGTGTCACTCAAGGCTGGTCACTCCGACAGTACTAGCCCGGCAGTCACTCAGTACGGTCACTGTAGCCCCCTGCGTAGTGCTGGGCCGGGGGCGGCCCGCCCCGGCCCCCGTGAGTGGCCCCGGCCGGCCGGGTCACCGTACACGGCCGGGCGGTACGGTCGGCGCTCAGCTGGGGCCGCGGGCCCCAGCCTGCGGGACGGGGGCCTCGAACACCACCCGCGTCGATGAGACCAGTGAGGCGCTCAGCGGCTGGTGATAGGCTCGGCGGCTCCGGGCCCGGCTCGGCGGCGGCGGGCCCGGCTCCGGCGATTCCGATCGGCGGGCCCGGCAGCGTGGGCCCGCCGGGCCGGGCCACCGTACACTGGCTGAGGTGTAAAATCTGTCATACAACTGTATCTAATCCTTTATATAATCCGGTGACATGGTATTGGAGTCAGTTTTAGATATTATAGAATAGTAGGAGAAATAAATTTATGGGTCACAGCACAATAGTGGCTGAAACAGAAATTAAAATAAATCTAGTAGCATTTTAATTATTAAATTTAATTTTGGTAGAAGGAGGCCGTCAGCCCATGGTACTAATGGGAACACATAAAATTAAGTTTGCATTCCATCCCCTAGGATCCAAATATTACTCTCAATATTCAAAGATACAGATCAATTTTAACTGCTTTTGAAGTGACTCCTGAAGTCTAAAACTAGGGGGGTGATGTAAGGAATGAATTCAGCCGCCATGCCTGACAGGCGCTGTTGATGAGCGGGAAGGAGGGGAACAAGGAGCAGGGACGATGATGAGGAGGAAAGAGGAGAAGCAGAGGCAAGAGAACAGAGGAGGAGCAGACAGAGGCTGAGAAGGAATGAAGCAGCAAGTCAGAGGCAGGTGTTGGGATAGGAAGGGCGCTAGAATCGCACGCTTACGAGACGATATGCTGCTATGTGGCAAGAGGCTAACGGGAAGGCAAAGCTGCTCCTTTGAAGCCGTGCCGAATATGATCAGGGATATGCACAGAAGATGCCAAGGGAACAACTAGAAGTAACGGGATGAGGTCAGCTGGTCCTTGCAGCTTGGATCAATGTGTCAGGTTGTAGATCAGAGCTCTTGCGAAAACACTGCTTCTTGTCTGAGGGATGGAAGGAAGAGGAAGATCCTTTGTCTGCTGCATCTGACCGTCCCTCTTTGTCAGCGTGCTCGGCTCCAGAGACGAACTCTAGCATGTCCTCGATACAGTAGAACATTGATCAGGAGTGAACACCGAGCTTGACAGGTTCTTGCAGCTGCTCCCATTCGTCCTCCTCTATCTGCTCCCCCTGTTTCTCACCGTGCTTGCTCTTTCTGCCTGTGGATCTGCCTCCTCCTCATCGCTCTCCGCTTACGCTCGCACTCGTTGACGTGGCGTGTGTGTCGCAGCTCTCATCGCGATAGCTTCTGATCGCATCCTTCGTCACCCCCGTCGCAACGAGCTCAGCACCAACGCCTCCATCCCCGCCATCATGATCCGTATCGTCTTTCTCGCCATGACGATCGCGTCGTCGTCTGCTTTCATGCCTTCCATGCTCGTTGGGGGCAGAGGTGCGACAAGGTTTGCGATGCTTGAGCGGTGGAGATGACGGAGGTGGCAGGGGTCAGGACGGCCACTGCGCTCCCCGTCCTCGCTCCCCGACCCCTCGCGCTCCAACCGCAGGCTGCTTGCTTCAAGTGGGAGGAGAGGAGGGGGGGGAGATGGCTGACCTTTGACGCAGGAGGAGTAACATGGGGTTGAGGATGCAGCTGAAGCCCAACGAACCCGAGAGTCAGGCAAGCATGAAGGAGGAGAGGAGGGGGAGAGGGGAAGGGATGAGTTTGTGAAGACGGAACACCGAGGAGAGGGAGAGGGCGAGCATGAGGACGAGGAGGGAAGGGGCAGGGAGGAGAAGCACTGAGCGCAGGTGCAGGAGGCAGCTGTGCAGGAGCTGGAAACGGATCCGCAGACCTTCAGCAAAGCTGTCAAAGACACTCGTGAGCTGATACCTCCTCCTGCTCCAGCCTTCGCCTCCTGCCTCCTTCTGCCTCCCCCCCACCTCCTCTCACTCGACTC
>NW_005434451.1:55379-64756 GCF_000315625.1 Guillardia theta CCMP2712
AGAAGGAGGAGGAGGAGGAGGGGGAGGAGAAGAAGGAGGAGGAGGAAGAGGATCATAGTGTAAACAAAAGAAAGCAAGGAGACAAAACATTGGAAGGTCAGAGAACTGGGAAGAGGAGGGGGAAGGAGGAGGAGGAAGAGGAGGAAGGAGTCAGACAGACGATGATGGGAGACAACCACCTGGCCATCCATTGGTAGGCAGGAACGAATTGATTGTAAGGGTAGGGAGCAGAATCTGTCCAGATGTCCGCGATCTCGCACAAGAACTTGCCGGGGTAAAGCTCGTCCAGGGCCCCCTGAATGGCCTTCGCAGACGCCTTGTGGCCCCCTCCAGTGTCAGAGAGGAGGAAAAGAACTCGCTTCCTCCCGTCCCGCCGGGGAGGAACAAGCTCTGCGTTGGCGTCTGCGAGGAAGAGCGGGAAGGAGGAGGAGGGGAGGACCCTGACAACCTGATCCCGTTCCACACGCCGAACCCGGTGAGCGAGGAGAGGATGGAACGAGGAATCTGTGCTGTCCTCTTGAAGAATCCTCGGGGCAGCACGAAGCCACTGGGGTTGAAGCCGAAGAGCTTCATGTAGGGTTGGCATGCCCGACCACGAGCAAGAGGAGAGGAGGAGGAGGAGGAGGAGGAGGAGGAGGAGGAGGCAAGGGAGGAGGATAACTCGCTCAGACTAAACTTTCTCCACTTGCCATCCTTGGCACTCCAAAGGATCAGGTCGGCGGCTCCTCCGATGAAGGCCAGCTCCTCCGCCCTCACGTCTCTCACGCTCTCTCCCTCAGCATGCTCTAGCGAGACTCTCCCGCACCCCCTCCTCTCGCCTCCTTCCACATGCTTCGCAGGCAGCAAGGAGCTCTGGTAACCGGAGGCAGCAGGAGGGAAAGAGGCTAGCTCCTGCACAGCACTGACGATGGAAGGAGAGCCACACCAGAAGGCAGAGAGGAGAAGAAAGAGGAGGGAAGTGGAGTGCAGACGAGGATTCATACTGCAGCCCCTGACAGCAAGACCTACACGCGCAAGTAAGTACATCATAGAAGATTGGCAGGCCGTGGGAAAGGCGGGAAGAAGTTACTTTGCATGCTCCCTCCTCACACATTGTAGTTGAGCAGAACATACAATTATAGCTCGAGCGACCGATCGACCCATCCCATCCTTCCTCTAACTTTCCGCCTTCCATGTTCGACTCGGTCATTCTATCCTCCTCGCTCCCCACTGGACTTGAAATCTTGGAAGCAATAGTCGATTCAAACTCAGAAACATAATGTTTTGAAGCCTCTTCCTCCTGACCAACCTCTTCCTCCACTTATTCCATAACGAATCCACCTTGCATGCCCCATCTAGATACTGCTGCTACGTCTCCTGCTGCCGATACTGTAGACGCAATACGGATTCTTGACTGGGACCTTCCTGCTCTCATCCTATATAACCTGAGATGATACATTCACGATCCCTGCTCATCTCCCTCCTCCTCTTGCTCTTGCTTTCCTCCTGCTTTTCCTCCTCCCCCCCTCCCTCCTGCTCCTGCTCCTGCTCCTGCTCCTGCTCCTGCTCCTGCTCCTGCTCCTGCTCCTGCTCCTGCTGCTCCTGCTTATGTTCCTCCTCCTCCTCGTCTTCGTCGTCGTCCTCCTCCTCGTCCTTCTCGTCCTCCTGCTCCTCCTCCTCTTGATCCGCACTCTCCCCTACATCCGCCATTACTGACGGAGGCCACGCCTTTTTAAAACTAAATTAAATGGCAGCGCTTCAATATTAAATATATGTTAAACTTTATAAAATGTTTTGGATAATGAAGTATATTTTTAGAGTCTGGGTTTGCTCTAGAGAGTTTTGATGCCATGGTACTGTTTAATAAACATATTTTAACAAAGATCATGAATATCTCAACGCTTCGTTGCATTATATTGAGTTGTTTATACTTATCGATTTTACTATACAATAATATTTTGTATTGTATCCACATCCCCACTCGTGTCCAACAGGACCCACACCAGGACCCACCCCCTGAATTGCTTTGGAAGCACCCTCCAGTACCACCCCACCCCCAAATTTGTCATATCTTCGCCTAAGTTGACATACTCTGCACCAAAGACTTGAAGATATGCTTCTCAGTTTGAACTTATTATCGCAAAAATATTGAAACTATTTTAAAACTGGATATGCAGGGTGGGTAGGTAACAGTTACAACCTCACTTTTGCAACACGTATGGAAAAGAGGGGTGGTGTCGAATATGGTACAATATGTACCCGTCCTTTTCATATGAAAATAATGGGTACTTAATTAGAGAGGGTGATATTGGTGGGGTATGGATGACAATGAGACATGGTGGTACATGGAAAGGGTCTCGGAGCAGGGGTGGGGGTACATTCAAGATGGAATGAGGTGGTAGGTGGTGTATTTGAAGGGGTTATTCACCGTTACTGAGAAGGGATGAGGGGTAGGTACTTCAGAGATTGCGAATTTTCTGGGGGTGGTACCGTGGTAGGGGTGGTGGAACGAGGGGTGGGGGACACCGATGTGGACGGAACGGCAAAAATGAGGGCATGGGCGCGAAGGAGAAGAGGAGGAGGAGGAGGAGGAGGAGGAGGAGGAGGAAGAGAACGAGAGAGACCAGCAAGACGTACAGTGTAAAACTGACAGTTGTCATGGTATCCATCGGAAGGAAAGAGCAGCAGTGATTCAGGAATGGAAGGTTTGTTCAGTAGCTACGAATGCAGCTGTAGGCGAAGAGAAGAAGAGGGAGGAGTGGAGGAGGAGAAGAGGAGAGGGTATGAATGTCCGCAGAAAACGAAAATAATGCATTTTAGAGAGTGATCATGATGGTCAAGGAGAGTTGATGTAGATAGGTCCCTCAACATCAAAACTTGTCAAATCGAGATTTGATGACAGGAGACCAGATGTCCACGGCATCCCTGACTGTGCTCGCAGTGGTCTTGCAGAACTTTGAAAGCGACCTCACTTGTTTCCACGACTGTCATGTCGTCGTCGCCTAGCAGCCCCATCCTCCTGCTCCGGCTGGAGCGAGCGGAGTATGACAACGTTCAGCTGAAGCGAATGCTGGAAGCGGCGCAAGAAGAGCTCAGGCTCAAGTCAGAGCGAGTGGAACTTCTGCAGCACAACCTCGTTGCAAGCCGATCGAGAGAGCAGCTGTCGTCGGGCTCCATGAAGTCGATCGAGGGCGCGTTGCACAAGGCTAAGCAGGAGCAGCAGAATGCGATGCAGGAACGAGACGAGTTGCTGGTGTACCTTGAGAGATTGAACTCTGTAAGCTCCGCTTGCTCCTCCTTCTCCTCCTCTTGACCTGTTACTCCTCTTCCTCCTCTTGACCTGTTACTCCTCCCCCTCCTGCATCCAAGCCTTGCAGCTCGTTTTTGTGATGCAGCATGTGGACAATCGTTCCCTCCCTCCCTGCCTCCACATCCTGATTTTCACTTCGCTTCCTGACGTGTCCGGGTGATGCAGATGCAAGTGAAGAAGAGCATGAGCTTGCAGGAGTGCTTCACTAACCGAAGGTCCACCTGCGCGTCTTGTGTAGGGCGTGGGCGTCTCTAACGCAAGTTGCAGGAGGTTGTCGACACTGAGGTCTGCCCTCGAGCACATGGCTGAATACCACCGGAGAAATCAATTCTTCAACAAAGTCCGACACAACTTCCTGACTCGAAGGAGAATGTTTCTGTGAGTGACCCGATCCCCTCCCTCTTTTGGCCCGATCCCCTCCCCTCTCCTTCTCCCTCGCCTGCCGTCTCCCTCTTGTCCCCTCTGCTCCGTTTCCTGCTCTCCCATCGCTTCCGTCTCCTCCTCCAGCGCACTTGTTCTTCACAACCTCGGTCTCGTGCTCCCTGTTCTTCTCCCGTTGCGCTTCATAGCAGTGCATCCTTTACCTCACCATCTCCCACAGGGCTCGATCGGCGCTTGACACTCTGGCCGAAGGAGTCGTGCGAGAAAGAAAGCTGTCACAGCTTCACCAGTCCTGCCATCACCATAGAATGAGGGCAGCGTTGCTGGCATGGAAGGATGTGGAGCCTGAGCGAGGTAACCTGCTCCTCCTATGCCGCCCCTTGGCTGACCACTTTTCTCCTTAGCCTCCTCCCTCAAGATCCGGATCGCTCCTGAAGTGCAATCGGCAGATCCTGTGCCGTCGGAATCATTCGCAAGGCAAGAGGAGGAGGAGGAGAAGGGGAGAGGAGGAGGAGGAGGAGGAGGAGGAGGAGTAGGTGGTCTTGGGATGCTGATAGTGCAGAACAGGAGCTTCGGCCTGGTAACGGACAAGAGCGGAAGCTTCCTCTTTGCTACCAAATTTCTTGGAGAAGGGACGAGTGCAGCTGCAGCTAAGGAGAGGAAAGGCCCAGCTGCAGCCCAGGAGCGTCCTGGCACGGACAAGGAGACGAAGGGAAAGCTGCGTCCACCTCAACCTGCTGTACTGGCGAACTCACCGATGAAGAGGTGGGTGGATGATTGAGAGGAGGAGGAGGGGGAGGGAGGAGTGAGGAGGAGGGAGAAATATGATTACAGGGTCGTGCTGTGAAAGCTGAATGACGGTTGTCTTGGCCAGTTGTGGAGCGAACGACCCAGACCTGGTGCCGAGGGCTCACTCAGAGTACTCTTGGAGGAAGAGCCAGGTGAAGCAAACGTCCTTCAGTCAGGTAAGAGGCAGTAGATGCGTATCATATGGCGCTGAAGGTGATCTACCACCAGCTGTTTGGCTCCCTCCGGTTTATCTGAAACCAAGAGAATGATCGCAAGGTCTCTCGTGTAATGACTAACCTAAGGAATGTTCGTGTATTATCTGTTTGAATGAAAGTTTTGAATGCTGCATCGACAATCTACAATGCATCTACAAATCATGAAGAATCCCTTCACAACACATGGACCTCAGTAAGACACAGAGAGCGAACGGAGTTCAGTGGTTCTGGAAGTTTATTTCAACTATATTCAATCATCTACATCAGCAGCGTCTCAGCACAACCTTGCAGCACAGAAAAATCGCTCCCACCTGTTTACTTCTTCTTGAGGACGGAGAGGGTGCTGGCGAGAACCTTGGCAGCCTCGGCCTCAGGGCAGAACACCTTGACGGACTTGACGCGGACCAACATCTCATCGTCCTGGTCGCCAGTCTTGCCGCCCTTGTACTCCTGCGGATACAGTAAGTGAGCTGAAAATGGAGAAAGGAGGAGAGAATGGACGAATAGGGGTCAACAGAGGTTGGCGGTTGGCGGGAGCGAGCGAAAGTGAGGTGCGGAGGGAAGGATGGAGAATACGACTAGGACAAGGAAAACATGACCGGGAGAGCAGAGATGAGGAGGAGAGGGAAAAGAGAAAGAGAGAATGAGGGGGAAGGAAAAAAGAGAAAGACAGTCAGGAGCATGCTAGGTTCCTGCCCTACCTTGGGGGCACGGTTGCATCCACGGTGATCGAAGATGGTGACCTCGGGGGCGTAGAAGTTGGCGCGCATGAGAACCTGTAGAACAGTGAGGAGGAGGAGGCGGGGCAGATGTCAAAGCGGTTTACCTGGCCCTTGCCAGCGATCTGAGTTCCGAGGGGGATGGCGTTGGCAGCGGCGGCTCCTCCGAAGACGGCGGCAGCAGCAGCTCCAGCGGTCATGGCCTCACGGCGTTCCATCTGCATGGAGACACCGCCCGCGGGGGAGCGGAGGGCTGGCTGGAGGACCAGTCAGATACATGGAGGGACCGAACGAGTAACAGAGGGCATGACCCTGTTCTGATCATGTTGCCACACCAACCACGAACATCTGCTACGTCTAAACTGATTGGCATGCTCTACTTGCTCCAGATGTTTCATCGTCACCGATAACAACAAGAGGAAATCGCATGACAATGAGACCCAAACTTGTCACTTCTTTCAAACGAGACGAACATGTAAGAAATACTGCTCATTGAGCTTGAACATGATACAACCCGCTCCTCTCTAACGTAGCTGTTCCTTCCATTCTCATGTGAATGACTGGATCAGCTATAGTTTACTTCGAGGGCTGCATCATGTTGTTCTCGAACTTATCTCGCACCCGACAATTCAAGTTGCCCTTGAAAGTCATATCAACTCATCTACCATGCTTTCTTTCTGATCGAAAAGCATAAATGCTCTGTCTCATCAGTTTTCATCAAATTCTCTCCAGTCCTCTGCTACAAAACACGATTCGCTCTGATTTCCCCAACTCTCCTTCGGATCCTGAACTTTTCTGTCTTCTCTACTCTCCACCTCCTCCTGGCCTCAAATCCTGTGATCACACCAGCTGTTGTCCATCCCTATCTCCTCCACGTCTCCACTTTCTTCCTCCTCTCATCCTACCGCGGGGGCGAAGGCGCTGGCGACGGCGATGGTAGCTCCAACAACGGCGGTTCTGAGCATGGCGAGACTGAAACGATTCGCCCCCTCCCTACCCTAAAGAACACGAAAACCTGTCAGGTCACCACCCTACCCCCTCTTTCTCCCCCGTGTACCACTACCCTTACCTACAAAAATACCACCCCACCCATTGTACACATTTCAAATTGAATTCCACCCTCCTTCCAGGACTGGTCATCCGGAATTTGTTTGATTTTCAGGAGGGTGGGTGGTGGGGTAAAATGTTAGGGGTGGGTGACGATTAGAGCTGGCTGATAGGGTTCTTAAACATGGATATAGGGTAGGGTACCAATGATTGTTTCCCGGTGGGTAGGGTACATGAGTCATACCCACGAAGGGGTGGTGCTCCATATTTCTCTATGGACCCCTACCTCAACACTACCCCCCATCAACAATCCACCTACCATCGCACACCCCTTTCAAGACCTCAGATGACCCTACCCACCAACAACATCACCCCCACCCTTGCGATTAATAACCCCACCCCCTTACTTCATATATTTCAGACCGGTATAGTCCCAACTCGACCTTGGTGTCATTAAAATTTCTTCACCCCCCATTCCCTCCCCCAGTACCCACCCTTTGCTCATCCGATTCTCAGGACCCTCCCTCATGCAGAGATTTGAGGGGGTGGTATTCGGGACAGTAGTGACCTGGTCACTAGCCGGTCCCGGCGCCGGGCCCGGTCAATGGCAGTGCCTATCACCAAAGAGTCTGACACTAATTGAATCAGCGCTGAAACTTGCTGCCTCCATTTTCGCTCATTTCATGATGCTGAGGCGGGTCTTTGACCTGTGCCCGCCGAGCGATTCGCACTTTTTATCATGGCAGCGAGCAGGGCAGCGAGGATGCGGAGGGGGGAGAGGGGGGAGGAAGGGGAGTGATGCGTCCTCGGAGTCTTTCGTAGCTACTCACCCACTTCCTGTCACGCATGTGCTGTACCCTCCATCATCCCACCCCTCAAGGATATCACCAACTCGCCCCGTCCTACAACCTTAGTTTCCTTTGCTTCCACCCCTCCCATAATTTACCTACTCTATGCTTTCATCCCGCCGTACTTCAATCCCTCGATGCAGTTACCTCTCTCAATGTTTCGCCCTCTGCTTGTTTCATGTGCAGTCGCAGTCTGTCACAGGAAATGATTCCTAGGAGATTGTTGGAGGGTAGGGGAGTGCAAGACAACGAGACAGAATGAGGCTGAGAGGACGAAGAGGGAGGGAGGGAGGCAGAGAGGAGGAGGTAGAGACAGAGGAAGTTTCGGCTCTGATCGTTGAGCTTGCCAGGGTCGAGACGAGAACATGTCGGAGAGGCCTTCCGCCCCGTTCTTGGACAAGGGAGGAACCATTGTAGCGGCAAGGTAACGGAGCCTCCCTTCTCCAGTGCCGTCTCTTGCTTCTTTCCTTGAGCCCCTGCCCTTGCAGGGTCAGCGACATAGCAGGAGGAGGGCTGCAGCCGTACCCGCCGGGAGGAGAGGTGAGGGAGAAATGGGCCCTGTGCTCTATCGCTGATATGATGCAGTACCTTGCCAAGGCTGATGAGACGCCGACCAAGATAGCAAAGATGTTTGGAGTCGATCCCTTCCGACTGGTAGCTCTACTCGCTATGTTACCTCGTGATAGCTCTACTCGCTATGTCACCTCGTGATAGCTCTACTCGCTATGTCACCTTCTGTTGTGTTACCTCGTGCTAGCCTGATGGTCTTGAGAACAGGTGAAGTTGAACCAAGGAAGGTACCCGGATTTGATCTCGACGTCCAAGTTGAGGTCAAACACTCTCATTACCCTCCCGCAGAAGGACTGGAGGTAGCAGAGAGCATGCGTTGTTGTGCTCGTCGGGGAGTGACGAAGAGTGCGGGGAAGGTGGATGCTCACGAGGGTCCTGAGCAAGAGCAAGAACGAGAAGAAGAAGAAGGTGGGATATATGACTTGTTGGATGTTGAGGAGGAGGCGAGGAGGGTTGATGGGACTTTCCTGTTTCCTCCAGGTGTACACCGTGCAGGACATTGAGCCTGATGCTCATGCGCCGGATCATTTCACCATCTTCGAGAGTGTGGAGAGCAAACGAATACAGGTTTGCAAGCTGATGGCTGCCTCTTTATTCTTCTTTCTGTCGTGTCTTCCTCCTCCTCCTCCTCCTCCTCCTCCTCACTCATCCTCCTCCTCCTCCTCCTCACTCATCCTCCTCCTCCTCCTCCTCCTCCTCCTCCTCCTCCTCCTCCTCCTCCTCCTCCTCCTCCTCCGTCCTCCTCACTCATCCTCCTCCTCCTCCTCCTCCTCCTCCTCCTCCCTCTTCCTGTCGCATATGGGTGACCAGTCTTATCTCAGGACTATCCCCAACTCAACAACACATATGAGCCAGGTCATAGAAAGTCTTCATCGAGACATCACATCTGACGCGTGTAAACGATCAGGGGAGGTGGTGTGCGCTTTGTATCCTGTTGTATCCGAACAAGTCGAGGCCTGGTGAGTTTGGTGTTGAAGCAAACGAGTCCTCCTCCCCTCCCCTCCCTCCCTCTCCTCCTCCCCTTCTGCTCTTCCTCTTCTCCCTCCCTCCCTCTCCTCCTTTCCCACCCTCCTCGCCCTCGCTCCGTCCCTCTCTCCCACCCCGCCCTTTCTCCTCCCCTCTTTTCCCTCTCCCTTACTTCCCCTTCTCTTCCCTTCCCTCCTCGATGCCCTTCTTTTCTCCCTCCCCTCTCTCTCTCTTTCTGAGCGATGCTCCTGTGTTGATGTTATGAGGTTTTGGGACTGCATCCTCACTTTGCTTGTTGATGTTTTTCATTCCAACTCTCTTGACCTCTGTCACCTTGTATAACTATGGTTTCTCCGATGATTGTCTTGTCTTATATCATCGCATTGATTCTTCTTGTCTTTGTTTGCCATCTCGCCTTATGCTCTCTTCACAATCTCCGACAGGGACAACTCGCACTGGCTGACTGTCTTCTATCCCGGTGAGCTCCTCCTCCTCCTCCTCCTCCTCCTCCTCCTCCTCCTCCTCCTCCTCCTCCTCCTCCTCCTCCTCCTCC
>NW_005434450.1:0-1033 GCF_000315625.1 Guillardia theta CCMP2712
GTTGTCCCCTAGCAAGAGTACTTCTTCGCTGCGCTCCTCAGTTCCTTGCCGAATCCGTCATCATGCTGACCATCTCGTACTCCTCGTCTGAGCTCGCAAGCCTCTCGTCCACCAGCTCGAAGTCTGTGGACGAGGCTCCCGACACGCTGGCTCCTCCTAGCAGCGGCGGCCAGCAGTGAGACGAAGCGTCGAACTCAGTTGCCCGACCGAGAAACTCTTGCTTCTTTGAAGAGGCCTCATAGTGAGAAGCAACGATGAGGAGCTTGGTGTCTGTCTTGGGTCGGTAGCGCTCGAAGTCTGGGAGATGCCACACGTTCTCGATCTCCTCTGCTAGCAACGAGTGCCCACACAAGAGACCGCGTCTCAACGACCTGCGAGAAGTGAAAGGAAAAGAGCAGGAGCAGGAGGAGCAGGAGGAGGAGCAGGAGGAGCAGGAGGAGGAGGCGGCGGAGGTGGTGGAGGCAGAGGCAGAGGCGGTACGTGGGCGCGTCAGGTGCATGGGGAGGTTTGGTGCTACTCCAGTCGGGGCAACATCTTTTATGCCCTGGATTTGGGGGGCGAGGGAAGGTGAGGGGTAGAGGGTCCTACCCAAGGGGTGGGGGGTTACACCCTGTCTGGTATTACCTAATATAATTCGTAGGGTACTGGGAAATAGGGGGGTATTTTTAGAATCAGGGTACTGAATGAGGTGCTTTGTGGGGTATTTTTGAAGTATACCTGCCGGGTCAAATAGATTCGTGCCGATATTTACATGGGTAGGGGTAGTGACGGAGGGGTCTGGAGTTGATGGGACAAGGTGTGGTGTCAGACTGAGGGGGTGGGTAAGCCTGCAGGGTTCATCAACTGGTGGTGGACATGAAGGGGGTGGGGCGCGAGGTGTAGGTAAGAATGAGGGTTAAAGGGTGGGTAATACGATCATAAATAGGGGGTGGGGTATTCAGATGTTGCTGAGTGGGGGAGGGTGGTGGTTGTTCAGTGGAATTTGTGGCCACAAAGGTTGGAAACCGGGAAGATGTTGAACCAGAGTTTGCTG
>NW_005434450.1:1424-25384 GCF_000315625.1 Guillardia theta CCMP2712
GAGAGAGAGAGAGAGAGAGAGAGAGAGAGAGAGAGAGAGAGAGAGAGAGAGAGAGAGAGAGAGAGAGAGAGAGAGAGAGAGAGAGAGAGAGAGAGAGAGAGAGAAGCAGAGGAGGGGGAGGGGAGGAGAGAAGGCAGGAAGTACCTTCCAAGTACAAAATCAATGCTATCCATCCCCCCAGCACACATAGGAAGAAGTTAAGGCTCGTGCTCTTGATGGCCACAGTCTGAAGCATGCGGCGGAGAAAAGAGGCGGGAAGAGGATGTGAGGAGAGAAGGAGGGAGGAGAAGAGAAGACCAGTCTAGGAAGAAGGTGAAGGGAGGTAGAAGGGAGTGAGGATGAGATTGAGAACGCAATCTGCTTGTCAATTACGACAGATTGATTTCTTCAACAAGATGCGATTTCCTGCCCTGCCTTGGCAGATATCAGGGACTATTTGGGGGCAGGGGTGGAAGAGAGATAACGTCTGTTTTTCAACTATAACAATCCTATATTCCCATGCTCCCTCTTCGAATTCTGCTCTCTGAAACTCTCGCCCTGCACCTTCGTGTTTCCTGCCCAGCTCTTCGATCCTCCCTTTCACAGCTCGTGCTCCTCTATCTCATCTACTCTCTCTCTCTCTCTCTCTCTCTCTCTCTCTCTCTCTCTCTCTCTCTCTCTCTCTCTCTCTCTCTCTCTCTCTCTCTCACTCACTCACTCACTCACTCACTCTGCTCACTCCGCCCCTTCCCCCCTCCTTTCTCGTGTCCGACTGCTCGTCTGACACTTGTCCAGCATCGCAGGGCTACATGGACAGCAAGGAGCAATTCTTGGTCGATTTCGAGCAAAAGAAGTGGGTCGAAGCCTCGTCTTCCTCCGCGGGGCGTGCGGCAGCCATCGACGTCACGCCCGAGTCAGTCGTACAGGAGCATGTCGGCGAGTCAGATGCGGGGGATGTTCTGTCAGAGCTCAGTGAGCAGACTCGCTCAGCAGGAGCAAGAGCAGACGAGCTGAGGAAGAGACGGCTGGAGGCAGCCAAGAAGCGAATGCAGCTGAAAAAGGCGACAAGCTGATCATCCCAGCGATAGCACACCTTGTGTACATTTTATCTCGGAAATTTGTTTCTTGTTTGTATTCCTAGCAATCTTCTGAATGAGTGTTGAAGTTTCAATGCTAGATGTTCCTTCCTACTGTACACCATCCCTCTCGCATTTTTCATCTCACCATACTCCTTGCACGTCAACGTTGAGGTGAAAACCTCTGAAGACATGCTCCTCTCGACAGTCACCGTTATTTTCGTCTTATAGTCGCCGCCACCATCTACATGGGCTTGAAAGGAACAGCTGAGAACGTGTCTGACCACCTGCGAAGGTGCGAGTCAGCAATAGCGCTGTGAACGCGAGCTCTACGTCACCTCTTGAACTCAGGATGGTAGTCAAAGTGTTCCATCAAAAGCTTCAGACCATCTGCATGCTTGACTTTGGCGTTCTTGTAGAGAACATCCATCTGCTTCATAAACTCGTCGTACTTTGCAACAAAAGGGCCGAACTCTTTGTCGTAGTGCGCCGCCCATTCCTGGTTCTGAACGATCCTCTTCTTTAGGAATTCTTTCCTCTGCTTTAGTCTCAGAATTTCCCCTTCGTAATCCTCTATTCCCTTCTCGTCTGCTTTGATTTCTGTCCCAAGGAAAGGAGGGCGTTACTGACTCTCACTCAGACTGGCAAATCAAACACACAAAGACATTAACAACAGGGTACGCAGAACAATTTTATGGTCTTCAACCATCACTCATCGAGGCTTATAGCGTCTCATCCACAGATCGATGCAACAAATCACGCGATGCACGCCTTCTTACCTCCTAGTAGATGGTCTGACCTGATCTTGAAGTTCTCCATGATCTTCACAGAGAACGCGCAGTTCGTCTTCAGCTCATGGCTCTTCGCCAAGAAGTCTATCCGCTCGTGTGCTCCCGCTCCCCCTCCTCTTCCTCTTCCTGCTGCCCCCGTGTTCCCCCTCGACGCCATGCCGTGGAGTAAAAAGAACAACGGAAAGACCCGGATACTCCCGGATACTCCCGGATACTCCCGGATACCGTAGTACTAGTCCGATCACCGTCGCCGCCGCCCGGCCGCCGGCCGGGTGCGGCGGCCGACTCCGCCGGAGTCCGGGAGTCCGACTGGCACTGAGTCCCCGGGAGTCCCGGATGCGGCCGGGCCGGGCCCGGGGGAGGGCGGACTGACTCAGTCCCGGTATGCCCACACGGACTCGAGTCTTCGGGGCACTGCCTGCCGCAGCCCGGATCGGACGGTCCATCGGAGTAGACGGGCGAGCCGCGCTGAGCCTCGGACCTGGTCCGGGCTGAGTGCGACACCGGGCCCTCGCTGAGTCATCATGGCATGGCTGAGAGATGACGCGGCCCCGGACGGTCAGACCGTGACGGCCGCGCGGCAGGCTGACGGCGACCGTGGGGAGCCGGCCTCGGGCGGCGTTGCCGAGTCGCCCGCCGCCGGTATCCCGGGCAGCCAGGGCCTGAGCGCCGGCGCTCCGATGAATGCCACAGTGAACTTATCAGTATTGACGGTCTTCATTTGCAGTGTTTGAACGAGGGCTAAGTGAGAGGAACAAGTGTATCATGAGAGAAGATCAAGCTGCGATTGAACCACGTCGAGCTGGTTTCTATCATCATGCACCTCCACACCCGAGCAGAAAATCTCACCTTGTGGAGGAAGTCGACCAGTTGATCCTCTTGGAACTCGAGCCTGACATTCTGCATGCCAAGTCCTGTCGTCAGCAGAGAAGACAAGGGGAAACCGAGAAAACCAGGACAGGAACCAGGAGGGCTAGGATAAGGTTGGTGGGAGGAGAGAGGACGGAGGACGGAGGACGGAGGACGGACGGACGGACGGAGGCAAGGAGGGAGGGAGGGAGGGAGGGAGGGAGGGAGGGAAAGCAAACAGAAGCACTAACATCTCTCGGCCTTGCTCCACTCTCGCCATCGTTCTCTTCCTTGAACTTGAAGCTGAAGATCGCTCGAGGCTCGAGCTCGCTGGGCAGAATCACTAACGGGGCATCAGCAGCAGCAGGCAGACCGAGTCATCCCTGTCGTCCCAGTCTTGAGGTGAATCCGCCAGTCAATATCCTTGAAACCCACTCAGCAACTTGAGCGAAGACATCAACGACGGTAGCGGTACCATCAGTTCCTTCATCCCGCTGTTGTGCGACAAGCGGAGTCGGCTGCAGAGGAGAGAGTGAGTGAGAACGGGAGCAGGGAGCAATTGGAACTGGGGATTTTGGTCCAGTGCGAAGGCTCCTCTTACCGCAGGATTTCTTTCCCTTCGCTGCTCCATATCTCCGCAAAGACATTCGCCTGGTCGCGCAAACTCTCATGACAGGACACAGCATGTCAAGATGCAAAGATGGAGTACGTGAGACGGTATCAGCCCTGCCTCCTGGAGATGTGCTGAGAGCTGTCGGAAGATGGTGACAACCGACCCTTAAGCAGCGCTTGCGTGTACCAGATCGGCTTTGATGACGTGGTAAGCGCTCCGTTCCAGGAAGAACGAACATGCTTCGACTATCGTGTCAATTTCGTTCGCACTGACGCTCAGATGCTCTTGGAGCTGAATAGACAGTACGTCAAGTCATGTCAGAGGAGGAACAGGAGGGAGGAGCAGGAGGTGGAGGTGAAGGAGCAGGAGCAGTAGGAGCAGGAAGAGCAAAAGGAGGTGGAGGTGAAGGAGGTTGTACAGGAGCAGGAGCATGAGGAGGAGATGGAGGAGTAGAAGGAGATATAGGTGCAAGATCAGGAGCAGTAGGAGTAGAACGTGGAGAAGCAGAAGGAAGTGGAGAAGGAGCAGGTAAGGAGAGGGAGCGGCAGGAGGTGGTGAAGGTGGAGGAGCAGGAGCAGGTGGAGGTTAAGGAGCAGAAGCAGCAACAGCAGCAGCAGCAGCAGCAGCAGCAGCAGCAGCAGCAGCAGCAGCAGCAGCAGCAGCAGCAGCAGCAGCAGCAGCAGCAGCAGCAGCAGCAGCAGCAGCAGCAGCAGCAGCAGCAGCAGCAGCAGCAGCAGCAGCAGCAGCAGCAGCAGCAGCAGCAGCAGCAGCAGCAGCAGCAGCAGCAGCAGCAGCAGAATCAGGAGCAGGAGCAGGAGGAGCAGCAGGAGGAGGTGGAGGAGGAGCAGTGGGATTCGGAGAAGCAGGAGCAGTCCAGGGGACCTGAGTCAGCTCTTCTTTGGTGAACGCATCGCCTTTTACCCCAACCTTCCGCGCTAACCTGCGAACCATGATTGCAAGTTTTGATTCTTGGATGTCATTGATCAGCATGACAGCCTCTCGCACTCTGTTGGTCAAGTTGAAGATCTGCTCCTCCTGCTCGGCCATGTTGGCACAGTCGCTACTCTAGATGTTCCTGCGTGAAATACGTCAGCGCCACATTTCGGTACGTCATTGTTGTTTGTCTACATCAACTGAGATCTGGCAGAGAAATCTTTAATCTCACAACCGCTATGCAAGTTGGACATTTCTTGTGGATCAAACGCTCGAAACCCAACAACGGGTACGAGAATATCGACATTCGACTAAAAAGCTTCGTCGATCCTTCATGAAACAAGTCTTCCTACTCCAGCTACCATCAACTTCCTATCCTCTTCTCCTCCCTTCGAACTCCTCTCCTCCTCCTCCCCCTCCCCCTCCCCCCTATCTCCTCCTCCCCTCTTGCCCCCCCTCCCTCGTCACCATTGAGCTCATACCGCACACCTCACCCACCCCAAGAAGGAGGCAGAAAGCAGGGGTGGGTGGTAGGTCGTTTGGGGTCAAGGTTTGATGAGCAACATGGACCCCTCATCTGATTACCCTACCCCCAATTACAAGATGAAAATGGTCTATACACCCCATTTTTGACCTGAATTTCGTAGACTTTTGGGAGGTACATTAAGTACCCCACCATATTTTTATGACACCTAGTGAGAGGTACCCCCTTGACTTGACCCGCCGGGCGACATGGCGTCAGGTACAGGCTCAGGAGGGACTGACGCTACTAGGCTAGTGAGCTGATAGCTTGAGAAGGGAGGAGAGGAGAGGAGAGGAGAGGAGAGGAGAGGAGAGGAGAGGAAGACTAAGAGATAGAGGAATTGATGATCGCAGAGAGGAGGAGAGCCGGCCTGGGAACTTGGGGAGGGGGCGCCGGGTCCGGGCGGCAAGAGGTTGCAGTGGGTCGTCGAGCGTCATCTCGCAGTCAGTGAAATGATCAGCCACTACGAGCCGGTCTGTGCGGGTAGCGCTCCTGGTACTGGCTGACTGAGACCAGGGTGGGTTGAAATCCATGGAGAAAGGAAGCACAGAGGGCAGGGCTCTGATGTTGCTGATACAAGAGAAGTGAGATCGACGGAGGTAGCAAGTTTTATGGTTTCAAATGTTCAAGGAACCGGTGAGATGAGCAGTGTGAGGGAAGAAGCAGCTAGAAGAGCCGTAGCTGCTGAGATAGCGCTATACTGTCAGGAGACAAGCAACTGTCTGACAGAAGACTGTGTCTGCCGTAGTCGATACAGACTGACTGTGCTTGGCAGGATACTCGGAGGGTGAGGGGGGCGATCGGAACGGGTACCGTTACTCGGACCAATACTCTGACGGGTGATCCATACATTTTGACCTGCCGCCTTCGATGTGAAACACCATGGCAGGAACTCATACGACAGTGAAGCCGAATCCCTGATATCCGAGGTGACTTGGCTACTTGTGCATGGCGTGAACAGTGTCTGACGTCGCGGCCGCAAGGAACATGTTGGTGTCGCCAACAGGAAGGTGTTTGAGAACCCTGGACTCCAGCAGCAGAACTTGCCTCCCAGACCGAGAGTTGACATAGACTGGAGCGGAGTTGGAAATCAGGTGCACAACCTGATGTCCCAATCCAACCATCTCAATGTGTAGCTGAAAATTGCTATAGATGCGGCAGCTGCCACAGCACCAACATCAAACGACCCAGCAGCAGCAGCAGCAGCAGCAGCAGCGTCAAATGCAGCAGCAGCAGCAGCATCAGCATCAGCAGCATCAGCAGCAGCAGCAGCAGCAGCAGCATACCCATGGACACAACATGCTGGACGAACTTGTCCGGATGACCAACCAGACGAAGCTCGGAGGGGCGAGCACGAACGGGAACTTTGGTCTGGTCCTTGCCCAGATAGACAGCAGGATCATAGTGATCGGGATGGCCCCGAGCATGCCGGCGAAGATGTCTGGGCTGATTCAAATCAACGACGAGATAACCGACATAGACGGTTACAACTTGCAGAGGATCCTCGAAGGGGCAGAGAACGAAGTGCTCGCTGCAGACAACGAGGCTGCATGGCTACGTGGGGTCTCCTACCAGGACATTCTCCGCAAGCTGGATGATTCAGACGCCGACTCACGCCTCCTCTCTCTCTGCCGCAATCTGCTGCGGTCGGCTGGACGCTCGGTAAGGCTGACGATCCGCCGGCAAGTGTTCGACGCGAGGAAGCAGGTCGGGGTTGGGCTCCTGCTCAACATCACCAACAACGGCGTCTTCGTCGTCGGGCTCGCGCCCAAGGGGTCAGCGGAGCGGGAGGGATCGATCGCGGTCGGGGACCAGGTCCTTGCCATCGGCGACAGAGTGCTGGAGGGGCTGACGACGGAGAACCTCGTACAGCTCATAGTAGGACCCCAGGGCTCAGGATTATCGCTGACTTGCAGGAAGGCTGCCATGAACTCGACCGCCATGGCTGACGGCGGCTCCCTCCCCCAGGGGAAGATCTTCCGAGTAAGGCTCCTCCGGGGGACCGAGGACTACTTCGCTCGACTCGAGAGGATGGTCAAGGACGCGACAGCGAAGCGGCATGAGCTTGCTGGGAGTCAGCTGGGGGTGCTGGTGAAGACGAGCTACAAGGAGCTCGTGGAGGCGGCAGAGAAGCATTCCAACCATGCAGATTGGCTGCAGGTGGACTTGAACCTGTTCATGCGCGGCATGTCCAGCACCGGACCGGGCAAGAGCCCAGTGGAGGAGGAGCGAGCTCTGCATCGAGAGCTGGCGGAGCAGGCGAACTTTCTTAAGGGGAAGCTCGCAGAGTCCAACAGGCTGCTGGAGATCAGGAGGGCGGAGCTGCAGGAGCTGCAGGCTCAAGGGCCCCCGGTCGAGGTGGACAGCAGCCCGATCGAGCCGCTCCTGGTGGAAGTGAAGTCAGTGATCGACCAGCTGATTGCGCTGGACCAGGAGGTGACGAGCTGCGAGGAGAGGATCGCAGACGTGGAGAAGGACAGGATGAGGATCGCTGCTGAGAGCGACGCGGAGAGGCTGGAGAAGGAGAAGCTGGCGGGGCAGTTGAGGGAGAGGCAGTCGCATCTGAGCTCGCAGGAGGGGAACGCCGCGAGGACGCGGCAGCAGTGGGAACAGGAGCGACAGGACCTCATTGGGGAGGCCTTGCGCATCCGGCAGTCTCGCATCCACACGGAGAGGGTGCTGCAGGAGACGAAGACAGTGCTGAAGGAGCTCACAAGCGAGCTAGAGGAGATCATCTACAGAGTCACCATGAACGAGAGGAAGCTCAGCAAGGTCCATGCTGGGGTCTCCCGGGCCCACTTGCTCTCCCAGGAGGTGTCCAGGGACATGGAGGAGCAGCTCCGGTCGGACGGCGGGCTCTCTGACTACGTTCACGACGGCATGCTGCAGCAGAGTGCGTACAGGAGGTATGGAGCAGGAGGATACGACGACCTCTCTGCGCTCCCCCGGCCTCCTCGCCATGCCAACGAGATGTTCAGGAGCACTTCTGCTCTAGAGATGAAGGTTGGTGGCGTTGCGTCCTGCATTGTTGTAGTATCCTCCTTGTCATCCCTCTTGTCATCCCCACTCCTCCTCCTCCTCTCCTCCTCTCCTCCTCCTCTCCTCCTCCTCCTCCTCATACACTCATGCCTTCTTCCCCTCCCCCTCATTGTCATGTGATCCTCGGTGACCTTGACGTTGCAGATGGCTCCTCATGCCAGGAGGATGAACAATTCTACTTCGGTCATGCCAGGTTGCTCCCTCGCTATCCTTAGCTACTTCCTCTCTCCTCTCTGGTGCTCCTCATCTCTGTCATCTCCTCCTCCTCCTCCTCCTTTCTCTGCTCTCCTGCACCGCTCTCCCCTCCTCCTCCTCCTCCTCCTCCTCCTCCCCATGCCTTTCTTCCTGCTGCTTCTCACTTCTCACTTCTCACTTCTCACGCCCAGAGCTACCGCACATGGACTCCGGGCTCTTCCATCTTTCCGGTCACAGCTTTCCCATCCCAAGCCAGCCAGTCCAACAGGGAGCTGGGAACCTCGACAGGCTTGCGAGGACTCAGGCGAGGGAGGAGGAGGGAGGGGGCCTGATGAAGCACGTGGGACCGGAGGACTACAACCATGCACACCTGATGGACTCGATTCTGAGGGAAACGATGCCAAGGGGGGAGGACAGGGAGGACAAGAACAACAGGGGTGGCACCCGCGACACAGCAAGGTGACAAGTCCCTGCGCTGTGCTGGGGTGGGTGCTGACCGTGCTGGTGCCCAGCAGCAGCCATGGGAATCAGGAGGAGAGGATGCGGAGGATCACTGCGCTAGAGGAGGAGGTGAAGAGGATACAAGCATCGCTGAGTTAAACTCGTGGGGCTCGAGTCGAGCGGGGCCTGTAGTCACTTGGCCCGGGCCCCCGGGTTGTTCAAGTCCGACGGTCCGAGTCGCTCGGGCCCAGACTCCCACCGTGACCTATCCTCTCAGGCTAACTTTCCTACTAGGCTCAGTCTCACTTACTCATACAACTCCGGAAAGCTTGTTCGAGTCGACCGTACTGGAGTCACTTCACTTTGAGTCACTAAAGGCTTCCGGCCTCACTCCGGCCGGGCCCCGTGTTGAAGTTCCCAGTACCCTTCTCTCCCCAGACGGTGACACAATGACAGTGACACCCGAAGTAGACAGTGATAGCACCGACTGCAAGTTTCTGTAGCAGTCACCGGGTAATAGTTATCACTGACCAATGGCCGCGCAGGAATGATATCAGGATACAGAGAACAAACGGAGGTGATAAGAGATTGGTATAGATGGTCAAGCTTGTTTACTTCAAGCAATCCAGTCTCACAGAGACCATACACCTCGTTCTCCTTTCCCTGTCCTGCAAATGCGAGCGGCCCTTCCTTCCTCTTCGTCGGTCCCTAAAATAGGGACTGCCTGGTCCTAGGAACTACCACTACCGGTACTCTATGCTTTATCTGCGATATGATTCTTCGACCGGTCCGAGGCCTGGTTCCGTAACTTGAGGGTTCCCTGAGAAAGAGTCATAGGCTTGACATGACGAGGTCTTCGATTCCCATCCAACGCTCTCTGTGAAGTTGATATAGCTGCTCCCTTGACCTTGACAGGTCCTGTGTCTCCGCTAGAGTCATGCTTGGAGGTGGTCTCGTGCATTCCTTGTAAGTCCTCCGCTAAGATGATCATGATAGTACTGTCTTCTTTGATCAGACCCCTTGTTCTCCCATGTCCATGACTTCAGGGGTGATACTTCCAATCTCCCCTTGAGCGTAGTCATATCCTGCCACCGTGTCATCTGCTGTCCTGTCGTGGACTGATATAAGCTGACTCGCTTATCTCCTGCTGCCATCCGCGAGTCCTAGGTTCTTGCTGTCTTCTTCATGATTCTCCTACGTCGTCCTTATTGTAGCTGTTGCTGTCCTCTCCAGGGGTGCATTCCGAGGCTAAGCATCTGTGTACTTGAGCCACGTCGATTGCTTGGCATTGTCTGAGGTGAAGCTTGCTCCTATCAGGTGCTTCAACACCCCGGTCCTCCGGGACTCGGGACAGGCTGACTCATCCGAGTGCCTTTTCTTTACTCAAAGCCAGTTAAGTTAAAGATCAGTACGAGAGTGCTGAGGGCTTGTCCCAGCCCCCGTAAAACAAAAAAAATCTTGAGAGGGTAGGGTACCTGCATTGGGATTCCTAGGGGTAGGGGTAGTATGCAGTGCTTTGGGGGCGCATGTCGGTCGCCGGGAGGATGGTAGTCGTCCTGGGAGCGGTGCTCATGGCAGCGACGAGGCTAACAAGCTCCCAGCATCACGAGAATGCCGGATGCCATGGACGAACATGGCTGCTGATGCACAAAGAGCGCCTTCATGAGAGCGGAAATCTCTGCCGTGATGCTCGGATGAGCTTTCTGTTCAGCCAGTGCGATCATGCTACTGCACCGCCAGCCTTCATGCACTCGCCGATCCATGAGGTGCTGCGTCCTCGTGTCAAGAACACCTGCTGTCCAAGATGGCGGGTGAGATGCAACGGGAAGCCTCCTGCTGTTGTGGCTGTCAGGATGCTGACGAGAAAGGACTCGGAGTTTGAAGGAACGGAAACTTGGACGCTTGTTCAGATCAAGAAAATGATCCAAGGGAGTGGGGGGGTCATGACGATTAGCGCGCTAGAGGAGGACTGGATGAATGCCTTCCCTTCCCATGACTTGAGCAAGTATGCGAGCGAAAGGAACAAGTCTCTGACTGAGTGGATATCGGGGAACAAAGACATCGGGGTCGATTATCAGAATGGTGAGGACGCTGATGGCTCTGACGAGGCGGATCATGAGCACACCAGCATCTACCTACGAAGATTCAATCTTCCCAGCAACATGAGCGAGTACAAGAACCTTCACGCTCTTGTCTCGGTGATACCTCCTGCCATTCTTTGACCTCCAATCCACTTGCTCTGCTCTGCTCTGCTCTGCTCTGCTCTGCTCTGCTCTGCTCTGCTCTGCTCTGCTCTGCTCTGCTCTGCTCTATCCTCAACAGCGGATGTAATCGTTGGCTACAGGACCTCATCGGTCTCTTGGAGTCCAGCAATGTAGAGCCGAACATTGTTGGCTGCGTCTCCGCAATGTCGCACTTGAAACGGCTGCAACATCAGATGGTAACTGGCGCTCGACCTATTGCATGACGAGTGAAGCGATGGCAGGGCAAGAAGAGGTCAATGCAGACAAGATACGTCGACTTGTATTCTCACTTGCTAGAGATTGTGAGTTGAACATCCCTTCGTGTGTCCGTTGAAGTTCAAACTCACTCCAGGTTGAACCGAGTCTTTTCAAGTTGAAATTCAAGCATATTGCGATGCTGATGAACTCGCTGGTTTACCAAGACTGGCTGGACCAAGAGAGGTAAGGCAGCATCCGACGGCTTGACAAGTTTGAAAGGCTTCCCAGAATGATCGAGGTCATCGAATTGTGTATGAAAAGACTCCAAAAGATCCTTTCGCATGTCATCCCAGGCACTCAGTATGAAGTGGTTGGTCTGTAGTTGACTTTTCCTCTGTTGCAGACGAGGAGATGAAAGATTGGCAGTGGTCAAACTTGCTGAGCGAGGATGGATACAACCAGAGGACTGTTGCGATCCTCATCAACGCCATGGCAAAACTTAAGTTGAAGGACGAGCTCGTCCTTTCCAAGGTTGCGAGAATCATCTTGGGGAAGTGCATGCCACCAGGAATGAGGTGAATGCGATGGAGCATGATGGGGATTGTGATGATGATGGTGAGGAGGAGTGAACAGTCAGCAGTCAGCAGTCAGGAGTCAGGACGGGGACAAGGACTGGGACAAAGTAGATGTAGTTGTTGGATCTAGAGAGAAAATAGCAAGATTTCAGACGTTGATGATACGTGGTCAGATCACTGGGAGGTCAGATCCTAGACCCCCTGACGCAAAATCTCTTGTTCGCAGAAGTTTGAACATCGCCCTCTTTCTCAATGGTTATGCAAGGCTCAACTACTTCCCTCCGGACTTGTTCAGCGGGATGACAACAGCGATCCTTGAGATGGGAGAAGAGGGTCCGTCTCGTCCCTTCCATGCCTCTCCTGCTCTCTTTCTGATATCCTCTTCTCGTCATCCTCCCTCGTTCCCTAGTTTTGTTATCTCAGTCTTATTTCTCTCTTCTCCTCCATCCTCTCCCTCCCTTCCTCTGAATCGTCTACCTTCCTTCTTCACTACACTATTTCTTCCTGCCTTTCCCTGCCTTCTTTTCTACTTGACACCGCTCCTCCTCTACCCATCGCCCCCTCCTTCTATCCCATCTTCACCCTCCTTCCCTCCCTCCCTGACTGTCTCGCGATCTCTCCAGGCTTCCAGGGGTCTTCCGGTGCCAAGGACGTAAGCAACATCCTCAACGCCTTCGCGCGCCATGGCAGTTGCGACAATCAGCTGCTCCAGTTGTTCTCCGTCGTCCTCCGCAGACTGGAAGCTCAGGGCGTTGAGTTCTCCTCGCAGTCCATTGGCAACATAGCCAACGCATTCGTCCGCCTCGGCTATTCGGACGACAGCCTTAGCCCCACTATAGGAAAAGTCCTGCTTGCCATACCCCCCGACGACCTCGATACGCAGGCCATTAGCATCCTGACCAACTTCTTTGCCAACCAGCAGACTCTCCAGCCCGAGGTGCTGAGGTGCCTGGAGTTTGCGGTGCTACAAACTCAGCTGGACGAGTGGACGGGTCAGTCGGTGGGGATCACCCTGAATGCTCTGCAGCGGATCTCCTCTCCCAACATCATTGTGCTGTCCCACCTGCTCGACGCGTGTCTGCAGCTCGACGACTCGGAGTACGACAGTCAGGTGCCTATTGCCATGCGGGGAGGAGAGGAGGGGAGGGAGAGGAGGGAGAGACGACAGAGTTGAGAGAGAGGGGGAGGGAGTTGGAGTGGAAGAGAGGAGGGGGGGGGAGGAGAGAGCAAGAAGGAGAGCAAGAGGGAGGGAGGGAGGCGGGGGAAGGGAGCGGAGGAAGAGGAGGACACGGATGATGGTATTGATGCTGCACACCAGGCGATCAGCAACGTAGTCCATGCGTTCGCAAAGGTTCACTTCGCCAAGGTCATCGACTGCTCGATCCTCTTCGAGAGGATGGGGCAGGTAGTGGCACGCATGAGCCCACAGGATTTCTCCCCGCAGTCCATCTCCCTCCTCTGCAGGAGCTTCTCGAAGCTGCAGGATGAGTCTCGGAGTGCTCGAGTGGTCCTGAACCGCCTCCTCCAAGTGGTCGAGAGCATGCCCAAGGGCGGGTTCAACCTCCAGGGGATCGCCATGATTCTCCGCTCCGTTCACGCTGGGGATGTGGAGAGGAAGGAAGAGCGGTACAGTTACTACTTCCAGCTGGTCAAGGGCATGTCTCCCGCAAAGATGAGCTCACAGGGCCCCAGGTCTGTTCCTCCGCTCTTTGAACCAACACCACCTTCTCACCCTCTTCCTCTCTTCCTCTTTGTATTCCTTCTCCCCATCAAACCCCTGCCTACCATCTGCTTTGCCCCTTTCTCGCTTCTCCTCCTCCCTCCCTCGTCTCCTCCCTCCCTCGTCTCCTCCCTCCCTCGTCTCCTCCCTCCCTTACCCCCTCTCCTCCCTCGCTCTCGTCCTCTTGCGTCAGATGAGATGGAGGGAGCAGGTCGATCTCCGAGATGTTCGAGGTGCTGGAGAAGCTGAACTGGCAAGACCAGAGTCTCCTCCTCCTCCTCTCCCAGCGAGCCATCGAGACCGAGGAGTATGCCTGGATGCCGACATGGGTAGTCGCAGTCTTGTCAGCAGCCCGTCACTTCGGCCTCATCCGCACACAACCTCTCCTCTTCGCTCATCTCGCCCGGGCTGTTCAGCACATCAAGCCGACTCGTCCCTTTCATCAGGACCCTCCCACCATCCACGAGTTCAGCATCAGGTCAGCCTGCCCCATTCTTCATCCCCTTTCTTGCAGTCTTTTGCTCCATCACCACAACCACCACCACTTCCTCTTTTCTTCCACTTCTTGCTCCTCCTCCTGCTCCTTCTGATCCTCTTCTCGCTCCTGCACGCGCTTCTGCTTCTTTTCTGGTCCCTGCGCCTCCTGCACCTAGTCCCTGCTCCTGCTCTCTGCTCGTCCAAATCTTGCGACTGCGCCTACCCTCGCTCCTCTCCGCTGCTCTGCTTTCCTGCTCCTCCTCTCCACCTTCTCCTCCCCGCACCTCCTTGACTTTGGTATGCAGGGACTTGGCGGCGCTTGCAGATGTTTACAGCGACCCTATGATCTTCGACGAGTCCATCTTCTGGCACGTTGCTGGTTGTTGCTCCTCCTTCCTGCTTCTCTCGTCACCCTCCATCCTTCTCGTCTTCGTCCTCCCTCCTCCTTCCCCTTCTCCCTATTTCATATCCCTGCTCCTGCTCCTGCTCCTGCTCCTGCTCCTGCTCCTGCTCCTGCTCCTGCTCCTGCTCCTGCTCCTGCTCCTTCTCCTCGCTTTGAATTCCTTGACCACCCCCTCAGCAATCGCCCAGCAGTTTCCCGAGAGATACTGGGATGCTTCATCCTTAACTACATGCCTCAAAAGTTTCTACAAAACCGGGTTACCTTCCTGCTCCCCCTCTTCCTCCTCCCTCTTCCTCCTCCTGTCAATCTCCGTCCTTGCCTTCACTTCCACATCCCCCTTGTCCTCGTCCTCTCCTTTCCTCGTCCCTGCCCTGCCCCTCGTTGGGTTCTGATCCCCCCTTTCCATCCTCCTCCTCCCTATTCTCTCTTCATCAACTTCAATCGCCTATCGCCACGCACCCTCCCTCCCCTTCCCCCACCAAAATCTCTCTTCCCCTCTCCTCCTCTCCCCTCTTTCCCCCTCCCTCACTATCTTTTCATGTTATCTCATGCGGCAAGCAGTCAAAACGACATGTTCATGTACAAGTACTTCGCGCGAGCCGCTCTCTCTCTCTCCAAGCCCAGTAACTCTCTCTTCCTCCTCCTTCGTCTTGCCGTGACCGCTTGCTGTCCTCCAGACCTGCCGGGCAGCGACGCGGCTGCCATGCTCGACATCTTCTCGAACCTCAAGATCCAGGTCTCCTTCTCAACCCTCAACTTGCTTCCAACCCCTCCTATCCTCTCCCTCTCCCCCTCCCACTCCTTTCCTCTCCTCCCCTTCCTCCTCTCTTGATGCTCCCCGTCCCCTCGCGCCCCAGGCCTCAGGGCCTGACCTTCCTGCTCCAGGATGCCACCCTCTACGCTCACCTCCTGGACGCGGTCGGCAGAGAGGGAGAGGCCTTCGTCTTCACGGCTCCGATGAGCAGCGAGAGCAGACAGTGGCTGTCGTCAGGCTTCAACGACACGCTGGCACGCGAGCTCGCAAGGATCAAACTTCCCGAGGATCAGCTGTGGACGCCGGACATGAACGCTGAGGTCTCGATCGACTTCGACGCTTTGGAGGAGAGAGGAGACACTCTGAAGGAGTGAGGATCAGATCAGGCCCTAGGACTCCTGCCCCGGGGGCCCGCCGGACTCGCCGAGTCTCTCAGTGACCAGCCTCATTCAGGGCCGCAGGCTTCCCGGAAACTATTGCGACTCAGTCGGACGGTCACAGTGGCAGTCTAGCTCAGTGACGGTCATCGTCAAGGCTTTTTACGGTCGACGGTCGGCAGAGGCGGCCCGGTGACTCGCGGACTCAGTGTCGGCCCGCCGGCCCCGGGCGACCCGGGCACACTGTTGTGAACTGGTATAATTATCTATAAATTTATAACATTTTCTCATAATGCCCTACGGGTCGCGCTTAGGTGGATGAGGGGTGTAAAGTCTGGGGCTGGAGGGGTGGGGGTTCTCCAGTACCCCCTGTAACGATACATTCCCTCTAGCTTCATTCTGAGACAAGAGGGGGTAGGGGTACATGATGGAAGGTTCCAGGCTCTTGAGCAAGGGTGGGTCATTGTGGGCACTGGAAACGGGGGGGGTGCAGTGTGTAGAAGGGGGTAAAGATGGCGGACAAGGGGGGGTGGTAACGGTGAGGATCCTTTGAATGAAGGGGTAGTGGTGGGGCAAAACCTCTACAGCCATAAGTAGGGTGGGTACATTAATAATAAAGGGGTCATTTTATATCAACGAAGGGGGTCCAAATGAGTATTCATAGGGGTAGGGGTCAATGACACCGGTGTTGATCCCTGTGAATTGAAGGGGTAGGGTAGGGGGTAGGGGTGGTTTAGCTGCTCCGGTCGCGAAATTGTTTCAAGTTTCGCCATGCGCGTTCCCCTCCTGCTTGCCGCCGGCGCCGCCGCATGCTCAGCGTTCGCTCCTGCTGTGCCATCCGGGTATGTGAGGGATCAATTAAGAGATCCTTCCCTTTGTTCCTCCCTGCTTGATATCCATGGCCTGTGCCCATGTTCATACATGCACCATCGTCCTCCTTTCAATGCTACGTTTAACAACTGTGTCACATGCTTCTCCCTCTTCTTCTCCTTCCTCATATATCCTTGTATTTAAACTACTTTGCTCTCCCATGAATTTCGTCGGCCCTGTCATGTGTGCCATGCTGTTTGCATTCATGTTCTTGTGCTTTCGTAGCTCCAACAATAATGTCGGGTAGAGTGGAAATTGAAGCAAGGGATGATGGAGCTGCGCTTGCCGGTGGATCACATCGCTTGTTGAGGGAGCATTGTTTTCGTTTCAACAGCCTTCAACCCTGAAGCGAAAGGGGGGATGGGGCTAGGGGGAGAGAGGAGGGTAGCGCAGGCAAGAGTATAGGATACGAGTTTCTGAGGTCATGTGTTTGAAAGCTTTCCCCAATCCCTCCAAGTACTGTGACAGGGGAAATTCCTCATAGATGAAGTCAGGCTTCATTAGATAGAAGCAGCACTGTGCACATGATAGGAATGATCTCTCGACTGATGCTGCTGATCGTATGTTGGGAACTTTGATATGATGGCCTTTTCTCCATGCCTTCCTCCTTGCTCGTCCCTAGAAGGATTCCTATCGTCGTGCTCACGAATTTCTTCACAGCACTGGGCTCACCTCCCTCAAGATGGCCCAGGCTGCTCCTCCTGCCAAGCTTCCCGTAAGTTGCCTCTGACTCAGCGGATGAGCTGTTGACAGTTAATCGCAGCTCCCTAAGGCTAAGGTCAACGCCTTGGAGGTCAACAAGAAGCAGTGGGGAATCGAGGGAGCTCCTGCTGTACGACTCCATCCTCCCTCCTACTCTTCCCAGCTGACCCTCTCCTGTAGGCTTCGGCTGCTGCCCCTGCGCCCAAGGCTGCTCCTAAGAAGGTCATTGTGAAGTTGTGAGGGGTTGGCCCGATGCTGACTCTCTCCTTCCAGGCTGCTGCCAAGGCTGCGGCTGCTGGCAGCGACAGCTCCATGGGCTTCACCGGAGTCCCCAACGACTTCTTCCGCCCTGGACAGTCTGCCTTTGCTGCCGAGCCAGCTACCCAGACCGTGAGCTTGCACGCCGCACCTCCTGTCTTTTTCTAACATTGAACTCCAGTTCCTTGGCATGCGTGGACCCCGCGCTGAAGGCCACAGGGAGAAGTTCGGCGGAAAGCACGTAAGAGGATCGCATGCCTCCTGACAGGCTTGTTCTCATGCTGCCGCAGGCCGCTGTTAGCTTGGCCATGGCTGCCCTCCTCTTCCAGCCCATCTCCCAGGCTGGCATGTACTCCATGGAGGGAGGCTCCCTCTCCAAGCAGTCCTTCTCTAACCTCGAGGTCACCACTCCTCCCAGCTCCCGTCCTCCCTTGCTAACGGCTGCGGTCAGGTGCCCGGATTTGGCAACGTGAAGAAGGTTCCCACCATCGAGTCCTTCTTCCCCTTCTCCAAGGCCGGCTTCGAGGCCTCCCCCGTGCTCTTCTCCAAGAACTCCATGGTCGTCGTGGAGGACCCCCGCGCTGGATGTGGCGCCATGTACTCCGATGGTCTGCTCCTGTCATCCCCCCGGGCGACATACTGACGTCACTGCACAGGTGCTTGCCACACCTTCCTTGACGAGATGTCCGATCTCCTCAAGAAGAAGCCCGAGACCCTTCCTCGCTCCGAGGTAAGAGCTTGCCTCGCCTCCTCCTCTCCTTCCTGTGTTTCTACCCCCGAACGCTCTTGTCTTGTCTCCGTCATCCCTGCTCCCTTCTCCTCCTGTTGTTCACCTTCATCGAATACCCTTGTGCTCATACTGCAACCTTCAGGGCAAGCCCCTCTACTTCACCCAGTGGTCCTACGATCACGCTGCCTGGAACGCCAAGAAGTAAAGGAGTGCAAACATTTATTTAGTTATTGTTGTCGGTAAATCGTGTTGGTCTGCACTTCTGCACAGCAGATGTCTCTCGCTGCTCTACTGCTCCTGCTTGAACACATGAGTCTCCAACAACTTTCCTCCCACCGGAGTGACAGCGTTGGCCGCTGCTTGCGTGTGCTTCCTGAAGTTGTCGAACCAGTTGCTCTCTCCCTTGCGGTCCAGAGCGTCTGAGGTGGCCATCCACGCCCCCATGAGGGCGGCATGGCCGCATAGGACGAGGTGGCCGGGCGATGCCTTGGATGTGGGGCCTTTGGGGGCAACCTGAGCGAGGGTGAGAGGGCGAGTGCGAGGAGCTCGACTGACCTCGTTGCTCATCATGGCAGGTACAGCAAGAGCTTCAGTCGTACCGCCGACCTGGTGCCATGCAGCGGAAGGCATCAGCCCGCGCACGTCGGGCGTTACTTGAGTGTTGCAGTCAGGAGGATTCCAGGTAACGTTCCATCCTGGCATGGGGTCGCAGATGCCGGGGTATGCAGTGTCGTAGCTCTCCGTAACCAGCGACTGAGTACCTCCTGCTTGGTGCCATGCAGCGGAAGGCATCAGCCCGCGCACGTCGGGCGTTACTTGAGTGTTGCAGTCAGGAGGATTCCAGGTGACGTTCCATCCTGGCATGGGGTCGCAGATGCCGGGGTATGCAGTGTCGTAGCTCTCCGCCAGTTGGACGGGGCCTGAAGTCAGTCTGTCATCGACACAGATCGTCACATGCGCTCTCACCATTGTGAAACATAGCTCCAAGATGTGTAAGTTCAAACATCTGCCAACAATCAGCACATGGCATCTCAAGCTCGAAGGAACGTCGACATTCCAGGTCGACCCTTTGTCACTTACTCCCCCCTCACTCTCACGCAGTCCCAGTCCCCCACCCTCATGTCCCAACTCTGCGAAAAAAACCTTCACAAAGTCTACTCACAATCATTCACGAGCTTCTTGATCTTTCTAATTCACTTCTGACCCCTCCTTCCCCCACCGACCTGCCTCGTCCTGCTGATTGTTCTGGTCGATTCTTCCCTCACCCCATGCTTCCCTTCGCGCCCTCAACCCTTTCTGTCTCTCGTCCTCAATCCTCTGCTGTCATATCGTTCCTGTCCTGCCCTCACCTTCCCTCCCTCCTCTCTCCCCCTCCTCTCTCCCTCCTCCTCCCCCCCCCTCCTCTCTCCCCCTTCCTCTCTCCCCCCTCTTTCCCTCCCCATGTCTGTTCGACAAACTTTGTATCCCCCACCCCCCCTCTCACATGGGGGTATACCACCTACCAATGACAAATCCATCAAATAGTCTCAAAATGACCCCTACTATCAGTACCCACCCCTACCCTCTCCCATACCTCACAGAACCAGAGCAAAAACGTTGCAGCTACGTAACGTTAAGTCAGTTGAGTGTTACAGATATGTAACGAGATGTGACTGGTTCTCTGGTCAACCATCTGCGCGGATTGTATCGACTTTGTTCAGTAGGGGTACATTTTCCTTGATATATGGGGGTAGGGGTGATATTTGTACCACAAAGGTGCGAAAATGCAACTGGGTGTAGGAGGTGGAGGAGGGAGGGAGAGGGAGAGGGAGAGGGAGTGGGAGGGGGAAGGGGAGAGGGAGCGACAAGATGGAACCATCGAGAGAGATAAGATGATCAGGGGAGGGGAGAGGAAGAGGAAGAGGGTGAGGAGCAAGAGCAGGAGCAGAAGCAACAAAGAGGTCGCACAGATGCCTTCATGCCTATCATCTCATTATTGATCCTGTCTGTGATGCTTCCTATAAGTCCTTGATGGAGGGAGAAGGGAAAGAAGAAGATCATTTCTCCGAAGCTGTGTCCATGCTTGACATCAGTGATTGCTTTTCTATTCTGTAACATACTCACTCGATACTATTGTTGTTGGGATTTACTCCTACCGATTCCATTGCAGGCAACGTTGCTCTCATCATATCTTACTATCGATTCAGGCCCGTCGCAATCTCTTGTTCAGCGGGAAGGCTCATGTTCTTGACCTTCGTCTCTCTCCTATAATGCTCACTTGAACCACATTCTGATGTCGCTGCTCAACGCAAGGCCGCTGGACTTCGATACAACCTGGAAGCTCCTGCAGAGTGAAGTGAGCAGGCTGGTCACAGACCCCACAGTCGGGATCTCCAACCAGAAGTTCGTCCAGTGTCACACGTACATCTACAAGATCTGCACCATACCGCAAGGCAGGGAGGGGAAGCCTCTCGCGGACCGCCTCTACTACGAGCTGAAGGGATGCCTGGAGAGAGTGTGCAAGCAGATTGCCAGGGAGCTGCTGGTGTCGAGCAACCTGCTGCCGCTCTACCTCGCCAAGTGGAAGAACTTCGCCATCGGCTTGCGGTGTGTCAACGCCATCTTCGACTACCTCAACAGGTTTTGGATCAGGTCCCACTGCCAGGAGGGGCTGATACCGGAGGACGGAGTGTACCCGAGCGTCCTTGAGATGGGGACGGCGGTGTGGCGGGACAACGTGCAGGTCATCCCGGTAGCGCAACAGATGCTCGAGGCGATGTGGAGCCATATCTGTGAAGGCAGGAAGGGAGCCCTGTTGGAGTTCAGCTTGATCCGGGAGATCCTCGGGGTATACAGGGAGCTGGGCTGCCGGCCCGACAGCGGGAGGGTGTATGACTCGGACTTTGCGGGCCCCTTTGTCCAGCTGACCTTCCAGTTCTACTCGCAGGAGGCGCTGGAGTTGATGGCGGCCCAAGACTTTGACGCATACGCGCTCAGGGCGCACGAGAGCATATCGTCGGAGCTGGCTGCGGCCTCGCGCTTCCTCCTCCCTGAGACGCTGCCAGAGCTCTGCATGGCCTGCGAGAGGGCCTTCATCGAGGAGCAGAAGCCTTGGCTACAGTCCATCTTCGAGGCTCTCCTGCTGCAGGACGACATGCGCGAGCAGCTCTGGCGGCTGTACGCGCTGCTAAGGAGGGTAGACGGGGCACTGGACGGGGGGAGAACGAGCCTCTTTGAGCTCATCTCAAGGGAAGGGACGGCGGCGATGGCGGCGCTGGAGGAGGGAGAGGATGGGGAGGGCAGGCAGGGTATCGATCCAAGCATGTTCCTGTCGACCTTCACGGAGCGACTGGAGTACTACTACACCCTCGTGCACGACAGCCTCGAGGATGACGCCGAGTTCCTCAACGCCGTGGCAAAGGCGCTGGTCGTCGTCGTCAACTCCATCAAGAGCTGCGCGCTGCTGCTCGCCCAGCATGCGCACTCCGTGCTGGACAAGCACGGGGCCCGCGAGCGCGGGATAGGATGCGACACCGTCTCCGCGATGACGGACGTTGTGACCTGCCTCAAGTACGTGCTTGACAAGGACATCTTTCAGGAGAACTACGTCAGACTGTACGCACAGCGGCTGATCCTGGATTCGTCGATCTCGCAGGAGGCGGAGGAGTTCATGAACGATTCCCTGCGGTCAGTCTGCTCCCCTGACTTCATCTCCCGTCTGCAGAGGATGCTGGCGGACAAGGTGAGGAGCAAGGAGCTGGAGGACGACTTCTACGACGACTACGATGCCGACACGAGCGTCTGCGGCATGCATGTGCTCCTCCTCACTGCCGGGACCTGGCCCATCGCCATCCCCTCCCCCATCCCCATTCCCGACTGCCTGCGGCAGGGGATCGAGACGTTCGAGGTGTTTTACGGGAGCAAGTACAAGGGAAGGAGGCTGTCTTGGATGCTGCAGCTGGGCAAGGCCGAAGTTCGCGGGTTCTTCTCGAGGACGTACGAGTTCTCCGTGAGCATGGCGCAGCTCTGCGTGCTGATGGCCTTCAACACTGCCCCCTCCCTCTCCTTCCCGGAGCTCCTGACGATGACCGGCTTCGAGGAGGAGGAGCTCGATCAGGTGCTGCGGTCGCTTGCCAAGTCCAAGCTCCTCCTGCAGGTCAAGACGTCGGACGCTGCAGGCACAGAGGAGGGAGGTGAGACTGCGGGCAAGGGATGGGGAAGGAGGGAGGGAGCGAGGGAGGAAGGGAGGAGGGGAGGAGAAGCGGGGGAAAGGGGCGAGGAGAAGAGCTGAGGAGGTGAAGTGGGCTTGACTCTTGTGTGCTAGATCGGAGCGGGGAGGAGTCGGAAGGGTCGGAGAGGAGGAGGGAGGAGATGAAGATGCTGGTGAACGACAAATACAGCAACAAGAAGACGAGAGTGAGGATCGTTCCTCACATGGCCATGGGGAAGAAGGTCAGCACGGCATCACCTGCTGGTCTCCTGCTGACGAGGAGGCAGGAGGAAGCCAGCAACGCGGCTGCAGAGGAGCTCCCTCAGGACAGGAACCCGCAGATTCAGGTGAGGATTCGAGGGAGAGGTGGGAAGGGGGAGCGGGGGAGGAGAAGGTATAGGTGAGAGGGGAGGAGAGAGGAGAGGAAAGGGAGGGGAGAGTGGAGAGGGAAGGGTGCGGAGAGGCGGTAGAGGAGAGGAAGGGTTCGCGAGAGGAGGAGGAAGGAGGGGGATGCGGAGGAAGGGAAGAAGAATGTAAGCCGGGTGGAGGGCGAGGGGGGGGGGAGGCGGGAAGGTCTGAAGATGCAGCAGGCTGTGATCGTCAGGATCATGAAGCATCGAAAGATACTCTCGCACAATGATCTCACAAAGGAGGTGAAAAGTATCCTCCTGCTCCTGCTCCTGCTCCTGCTCCTGCTCCTGCTCCTGCTCCTGCTCCTGCTGTTCTCTGCCGCTCCTGCTCTCGTCCTCCTCCCCCCTTTTCTCTCCTTCTGCTCTCCTACCCTGGCGTAACCTTGACTCGCCGTCCGGTCCCGTCTTTGTCCCTCCTCCCATCTTCTCCCTTCCTCCCCTCCCATTTCTCATGTGCAGTTTGGCCTATTTCTCGTTGCCTTCTCTCTCTCTTCTCCTCCTAACTCGTTTCTTAAGGTTCTCGAGCACCTTGCGGGCAGGTTTGTTCCCTCCTGCCCAGACATTAAGAGGAACATCGATGTGAGTGGAGCTTTCCTGCTCCTGCTCCTGCTCCTGCTCCTGCTCCTGCTCCTGCTCCTGCTCCTGCTCCTGCTCCCGCTCCCGCTTTAACCTCCTCCTCCTTCGGCTGTCTTTACCTCATCTTTCTCCTCTTCTCTCCAGCCCCCCCTCCTCCTCCTCATGACCACCTTGCTGCTGCTGCTGCTGGAGGAGGAGGTGGTGGTGGTGGTATTAGCTCGCATACCATCTCCTCGTCCTCCTCTCCTCCTCGACTCCAGCAGCCTCGCTTTTGATCACAACGCTTCTGCAGCAGAGGTCAGCACTTTGTTGTTGAGATTCCGAGCCAGTATGTCAATCTTCATCGGGGAGGTTGTGACTCTCCATCTTCCTGGCTTCCAGCAGGAGCGCCAAGTCCCCGTTGTTTTTTCCAGTGTTGAGTTTTCGGCAGCGAGCTGGCAAGCATCTTCGCAGTCACTCATTTTCACGGCTGGGGAAAACATCACAGCGGGGACACTGTGCAATGTTACTGTTCTGCGTGACGCAATGATACGGTTGCCTTTGGACGGAGTACGGGTCAATCAAAGCAGTCTGAAACTGAGCACCAATGCACGGCAGGGGCCCATCTTGCCAACGAGCATCTCATTGGTCCAGCCTGTAGGACACTTTGTACAATCTGAGCTGTTGTATGATCCTGCAATAGCCGGCAGATTCACGAACATCATATTGCGCATGAAACCTGCTATGGCTTTGAAACGTGATGACGTTTTGTTGGTCGATTTTCCTTTTTTGCTGTACTCACCTTCGTTTGACGGCAATTTTTCATCAAGCTTTGTCTACCAAACATCTCGGAATATTTCATTTTCTTGGCAAGATGCCACGTTGAGGATGCAGTTTGATGAAGGTGTTCAACCATTGAACCAGGTTGACATATTTATCATGAGCAATACTACATTTCAGATTCCTCCTGCAGGAATCAGTCGTTCATCTCAGCCTAGGTATCTTCTGAGTGCAACGGAGGGGCCGATCCCGTGGACCATATTTGCACCACCGCCATTGG
>NW_005434450.1:28890-49070 GCF_000315625.1 Guillardia theta CCMP2712
GGACGAGGAGGAGGAGGAGGACGACGGACACGTCACGAATCGCGAAACCGCCGTACTCCTCCTCCTCTTCTCCTCCTCCTCCTCCTCCTCTCCCTCCTCTTCTCCCTCCTCCTCCTCGTTCTCCTGGTCCTCCTCCTCTTTCTTCTTCTCCTTCTCCTTCTCCTTCTCCTTCTCCTTCTCCTTACTCCTCGCTCGGCTCCTGCTCCTGCTCCTTCTCCTCTTGCCTGTTGTTGTTGTCGGTCAGAATGTCGATGACGAAACCGACGCCGCCATGTGCGTAGACCTCCATTGAGCTCTCCTTGTAGTCAGCCTGTAGCAGCGAGCGTCAGGCTACCTCCTTGTGCTCTCCTCATCTCTTTCTGCCTCGTCCCTGTCCCCTTCCCCTTCCCCTTCCCCTTCCTTGTCCCTCCTCCCCTTCTGTCCAACTTTATCCCTCTCCATCCAACTCCTCTGCCTGCTGCTGATCTTTCTCTTTCCCCTCCTCCTTGTCGTGTTAGTCGTCATATCCTGTCTGTTGCTCATCCCCCCTCCCCTCCCCTCCCCCCCCCTTTTTCCTCCTCCTCCTTCTCCTCCCCCCGTCCTTCTCCTCCTCCGTTGTTTCACCTGGTCCTTGGAGGAAGCCTTCTTGATGGCATTGTCCATATTGGTCTTAGGAACTCCTGCATTCTTGGCTTGATCCAACACCTGGGGATGGAGGTCAAGTGAGAATGGCAGCAGAGAGCATGGAACAGCACGAGGAGGAGGACGAGGAGGGGAGGGAGGGGGAGGAGCAGGAGGAGCAGGAGCAGGAGAGGGGGGGAGGAGCAGCAGCAGGAGAGCACAAACCTTGGCTAGCTGCACGTTGGCAACAGGGTCAGGCCCTCCGGCCTTGACGCACATGGTCACCATCTTGCCATACCTGACAATAACATCAGAGGCCCAGGCCCTTGGGGTCGAGCTCGGGAGAGCTCCACCTGGAGTAGAGCTTGGCCTTGGCAGCGTCTGTCTTTCCCTTCTTGTTGGCTCTCACCGCTGCAGCCCTTCCCATCATCACCTACCCGCCCCTGGTCACTTCCCTCCTCCCCTCCCCTCCCCTCCCCTCCCATACAGGAGAGATAGGCGCGGCCTTCCTCGTTGGCTTGCGCAGCTGCTGCTGGCTACAGGCATTGCGGATCTTGCAGGAGTTTTCCTCCTCCTCCTTCATAGGAAGCCTCTGCCCTGCTCGGGCTGCAGTCAACCGACCTCCTCCTCCTCCTCCTCCACTTCCTCCTGTCATACCGAAAATCTTTCCGACATTCAGCGAAGGAGCAGTGAAGGCCAGCGTGTCCTTAGCTTCTTCTCCTGTCCATCCCTTGGTAACGATGCTGATGCAGTCAAGAGTCTCAGACTTCCTCCTCTCTCTCTCTCTCTCTCTCTGCCTCCTCAAACGCTCACCGAAGATCCGCAAGGAACAAAGATGGCTTGTTGAACGCAGAAGCCGCATGCAAGCAGCAAACCAACAAGATAAGAGCGACTGAAATGAGAGGATAAGTGGAGGGAGAGAAATGAAGATGTGCAGCTGCAGGAATATGCAAGGGTCCTTCCCACCGACTCTTTACATGCTTCGGTCAAGTTTCGTACCACGTTGTTCCATGGCTAAGCACTACACCTCATGGCTAAAATCCGACCCATTCTCGCATATATCCTGCACGATTCCTCTCTTCTGGTGATCATGCTAATCTTCACCTCTTTCTTCCTCTCCTTATCTTTACTTAGCTTAATATCGTTTTCCTGTGCTTGCTCCTTCTCCTGGTTTCCGCTGCCTCAGTCACATCATCAACTCCTCACCCATCCTCGAGCACTCTCATTCTACTGCTCGCCACAGATCACCACCATCTCAACACTTGTTCTTCTGTTCATCTCCTTCCCTTCTCGTCCTCTTCCACTTCTCCTCCGGTTCTCCTCCCCTCCATTCCCTCGCATCGTACCTCGCTGCATAGCTCTTTAGCGGCCTCCCGTTGATCAGACTTCCTACCCCACCCTGTCTAGAGACTTCTTTAACCCACCCCATTCTTCATACCCACCCTGCCGCCATACCCAGCGTTTACCCTACAAAAATGAGGATTATATACCCCTACTTAGTGTACCCCTCGTACATACTACCCACTCTTCAAACCTGGCACCCCCAGATGATATACAGAATCACTACCGGTACTTTTGATTAATAAATAAAGGGGTACATCATCGTCTCCTCTATCACCCCGCAATTCTAAGTCATTTGGAGGGGTGGTCAAGATTCAGCGAACAGCCATGTTTGGCAAGCTGCACCAGGTAGTTGTAACCCTCCTCATGTCTTGCGAACGAGACAGCAATCACTGCATGGAGCAAGAGCAAGAGGATCAGGAGAAGTCCACTGAGTGATGAGTTTCATGATCATGAGGACCGCGAGTAAGAGCAGAAGCAGGAGCAGGAGCAGGAGCAGGAGCAGGAGCAGGAGCAAGATCAGGAGCAGGAGCAAGAGCAGGAGCAGGAGAGGTGCGCTAAGGAGATCGTGTTGGGAGATGATGATAAGAAATGTGGATTAGCCCGTTGCAAAGGATTTCTCAGGAGTGCATGATGCGCAAGATTGATAATTGCGACATTCAAACCGATGAAAAGAGAAATTACAGGTTTGGAGTAGAAGGAGTCTGAAGTCGACGATGCAGACCACCTTGTTACTTATCCTATAGAGATGTGATTGTACAAGGAAGAACAACGAGGATAGGACTATGCCTGCCAGTACGAAGAATTTAAGGAATGGTCTTGCTGCGATCGATCTCAGTGCATGGCTGAGAGGGGTTTCACTTGGATATATCCTCCACCAGATCTTCTTCCTGTGTTGTTGCTGACTCGGACATGCTTCAGACGCAGTTCCAAATCCTCCAGGAGGCTCCTCTGACTGTTGGGGCGAGCTTGGACCTACGGTAAATGATACATGCTGCTGCTTACATCACCTTGAGGATTTCACTTGATGTTGCAAACAGGATTGCGGTCCTCTCGGAGATGACTGTGGTTCTGGTTGGAAAATCTGATCAAAGGGCGAGGGCTAGCACTGTGAATAAAAGTTGAACAATCTGAAGTGTTCTCTGTTGTATAGCATGGACATCAGTTGTCGTTGAGGGAACTATCCACTCTCAAAGTTGGCTTTTTCTGTAGGACAGGAAAGAAGTTTGGTATGAGACTCAGCTGTAGATGTTATGATGTTAGTGTATTCAGCTGTTGTTGGCCAGCAAATCATACGTGACACAAGCAGGTGTCAGTCAGTTTCACAAGCTTTATTGACAAACGATGCACATCGTGGTGGGTGATGCAGGTAAAACACAAAACCTTACAGTCTGTAACGTAAGACTGCAATGGGAGACTTGTTCAAGAACGGACCTCCTGAAGTTCAGTTTGGTTACCGGGCAGAATATATCACTTGCAGCATTTTCACCTGTTAAAGCACCAATGCACTGCATTCTGTTGTCAAGGTAGTCGAAGTTTTCGCAACCTGAGTGACTTGTTCAATTTTTTTTTTCAAGGAGTTGATGATGGTATGAAATGTAGGCTAACTCCACTCCACCAAGGAAAACAGCACTCGTAGGTGAAGATTCACGGAACCCAACTCACTTTGTTTTGTGTCACGATCGAACACCGAGGTCACAGAAACATATCATACACTTTCCTCTTACATCAGCCAAGGTATCAAACACAAAGAAGGATCCACAAGAAATCATAGGAAGGAGAACTCATTTGAACAAACTGCATTCAATTTAACCGTCCAAGACAAACAGGTTCATTCCCCATTATCACCTTCCTACGATCACACGTTCGGCGCGCACTTACAGTAGTCGATCGCGTCCATGTTCTTCTGGATGTCTGTGCTTGTGTTTCTTGTCGGGTAGTCTGAAGGAAGCGACCCCAGATCAAAGTCCAGCATGGCGCCTTCGCCTACCGGGACCCACAGCATTGTCGCTTGGCGCTGCCAAGAGCAGATGGGGGGTAGGGTAAGTCAATGGGGGGTGGATATTTCTGTTATGGTAAATATCTTCCGATTTTTGTTTTTTATTTTTGAATATTTTACTCATAATTTTAGAATAATTCAAGAGTATGGGGGGTAGGGGTACAATAGAATTGTGCCTTTGAGGTGGGGTGGTCATATTGTAACGACACGAGAAACGGCTTTGTCCCTTCGATACCCCATGCCGAGACGTCGAGGAAAAGTGGTAGTAGTGGGAGAGTGGCAACGAAGACGAAAGAGAATGAAGAGAGAAGATGCATAGATGAGAATGTGATGAGCAGGAACGATGAGATGCGGTATGCAGAGGGAAGGAGATGAAGGCTAGCAGAGCAGGGTTAGGAGCAGTCTGGAGTGTGAGAAAATATCTGCAAGGGAAGACAATAGGGGTTGGCTTGGACACGTTCAAGACAGAAAAAGGTGAATGGTATGAGGAATGACCAGTAGAGCAGATCGAAACTAGACCGACTGATTACAACGATTTGTGTCATTTACATCGGCGAGAACTTTTTGTTTGGATGAATCCAAAGGATGATCATTAGCACTGCAAGAGTACTGCAGACCGTTGATCCATGTCGCTCGACGAGAACTGAGTGCACTTGATCTTTCTGTTGATTTGTTCGGTGTCTCGCTTGTGCTGCGCTTTCTCAATCGCGCATTGCGGACGCAAGGATGGGTGAATTCATAAGTCCTTCCAACTGACACGGTTTTTGCCGATCCAGCATGCTGCAAATGTTGTTCAGCAAACCCAGATTCTCCATGTTGTTCGACAACGTCAACCCATTCACCGAGGAGGTCGTCGGCGAGTGGAACCTCCCAGACGGCGTAAGTCCATATTCCTCACGCTCAGCCATCGCTTCTTCGAACCGCTGACCACGCCTCCAGATCCTCTTGGCCCCTGCTGGAGGGTTGGAATACCCCGCGAACGATCCGGCCACACAGTGAGCTCTCTCCTCCTCCTCTTCCCTCCTCCCCGCCCCCCCCGCCCCCGCTGATTCCTGCTGAAGGTACTACGGTCCTGATGGTGTGATCGACTTCACCACCCCCGTCGACGTCTCGGGATATTAGATTCAAGCTAGTGGAGGGAGAATGTTCTTGAGGGGAGAGCTATAAACATGATGTCAGTGACCTATGCTGCCCTGACCACCGTGGCTGTCACTGCTCGAAAGATTCGACTGACGTGGCCCACGCCGCAGCCTCCGAGGCTCCGAGGCCAGCGGCAGTGAGCCGGCCCGGCGGGCAGCTCCTCCATGCAGTGCCCGGCTGACTCGGAAGAATCTTTCAATTTTGCAGAAGGGAACTTGAACTAGGACTGCCACTGATCCGAACTGACTGAGTCCCGGTGACGCTCAGATGATCGGACTGCGGCTCAGGGCCGCACTGTCAATAGATGCCAGACTCTCAGTTCTGCACCGGCGAGTCAGCCCGGCAGTCACTTCAAGTACGGTTGCAGTACGGTCACAGGCGGCGGCCGGGTCGGCAGGCGCGGCGCTGGGAGGCCGCCGGGCTCCGAGGCTCACTGAGCGAGTACGGTCACTCAGTGATCGGACTCGGACGCCGGTCCACTCAGTGAAACTTGACGAGGGTATGAGGGTGATGATTATGTTGCGTGTGCGAACGGAAGGGGTGGGAGGAGAAATTGGGAGGTAGTGAGGAAAATATGGGGTGGGGTGAGAAAATAGGGGTACTTGAGAGGTGAATTACATTGGAAAAATAGGGGTGATGAATTTCCAGTGGGTTCGACGAATGGGTGGGTGGGTTGGGGTTTCAGGGGGTTTGATGATTTTCATGTGGGGTAGAAGCAGAAAGAGGGGTTAGATATCAGTCAAATGAGGGGGTACTGGTCAATTCACGAGGGGTGGTAGGAAATTGTGGGGTGGGGTGGGTGAGCGACGGCGGCGAAGATGGACAAATTGCTGAGGCCGCTGGCTATGTGGTATGGCCGAAAAGTGGAGCACGAGCTTGCGAAATATGGTGAGATCATGTAAAAACATGCATGAAATGACGTTATGGAGAGCGACTGGTACATGGTGGGTGTGCAGTTTGATTGAAATAGAAGGAATTAGCGGCACGGGGAGCAATGGAGAAGGAACAGGAAAAGAGAACGAAGAGACACGATGAGCGGGGATGAAGATTGTGATATGCATGAGACATGATTGAATATTGTTCAACAGAGCAGAGATGTTAAGAACTGATAGTGATCGAAGTACCGGTAGTCCGGGTGCAAATGCGTGGATGAAATCTGCCCATGCGTGCTGTTTGTCTTTTTCCCTAGCATCACCACGTTGCGCCCGCATGTGGATGTTTCTCAGTGTGATATTTTGCTCTGAACAGGTTTGAAATACGAGGACATCTTGAACGACTCTCACCCGGACATTCAGACTGCCATTTTAAGGTTTGGCTGCAGCTGCCATCCGCGGACAGCAGGCTCACGTGATCGCAGGCTGTCGCCGGAGGAGATTTCGAATCGCAACAAGAGGCTGAAGAGAGCTCTGGACATCTCTCTGAAACACGCTGAGGTGCCATACCTCCTCTTGCTCGCCTCCTCGGCACTTGACCTCTCGTGTGGATCAACAGTTGAGCAAGGAGGCGCAAGCTAGCGTACAGCCGTTTGTAGGATACCTCCCTCTTCAGCGAGCAAGGGATGAGCGTCTTGAGAGGTACACAACGTTATCAGTGCTCTTGATCCATGCTGATGGGAACGACGCAGGTTGATGAACAAGTAAGTTGTTGTTGTCACCTTGTTGGACGCGGATCTTTGCTTTTGATTTACATGAAGAACAATCACAAAGTTCTGCTGTTGCCTGCTCTGCTGTTTATTCTTCCTAATCTTGATGTGCGGCACCTCTGTGATCTGCAGGAAGAATTCTTCTTGGAGTTCTCTCCAGAAATCTTCGTGGAATTCTTCCTGCAGATTAGAGAATGGAAAGCGTGCAGGAAGCGCGAATCAGTTGATGTTGGGGGAGGTTGAGGGGAATAGGAGAGAAAGCAGCACGTTGCTAGGAATGATATGATTCACAATTCATTGATCGTCTCGGGAGGGTCGAGGTACTTGCGAGCGAGGAAGAGACTTAGGCCCTTGAGCCTTTTCTGCATCATGTCCCCGGGAACGAACTTGCCTGGGAGTGAGGGAGTGAGGCGAGGAAGCAGAGTACAAGTAGACATCACCGATGACGAGGCAGAGGAAGATCCATCGGGCAGGTGTCACTGCCAAGGCTGTGCCGGTCGAGGCCACAAGGACGCAGAAGCACATGGACTGACGCGGATGTTCTTGAAGCCAAGTCAGAGATAATCACCTCCTCCTCCGCTCACCCCAAGAATACAAGATGGCGAGCTTAGCGAGTATTCGATTCACCTGCACCAACAAATATTAGCCGCCCGTGTCGCCGAATTCCATGATAGCAAGAAAACACTGCTGCTGCTGCTGCTGCTGGTCGCCGCTGTGGAGGAAGGAGGAGGAAGAAGCGCCACCCTCACCTGCTGGATCGTGTTCTGCAGCTGGCTCAGCTTCTGCGTCTTCTCCCTCCCCATCTGCAGACCAACTTGCAGCTGTCGCTCCACCTGCCAGGAAGCTCACGATGGGGCTGTGCAACCAGTCTGCTCAACCTCCACGAAGTTCTCCCTGAGCGCCTTCTTCATGTTCTGACGAAGTTTGCGGACTGAGGCGACCTGGAGGACAAGTGACCAGCGGCTGGAGGGAGGAGGTGAGAGCAGGGCAGGAGGGAGCTGAGGAACGGGAGTGGCAAATATGGTAGACGCGAGGAAGAATTTGGGAGTGGCGAAGAGATCAGCGAAGAGGTGAGCAGCGGGCACTGGAAAGGAGAGGAGAGGAGGAGGGGGGGGAGGGAGAAACAAAGGTTTCTATTTGCAGGAAGGAGACCTACCTGATCGCCGATGCGAGAGAACCATCCTCTGGTAGCAGGGGACCCCATGTTCCTCCCAGACATCTGCGAGGGCATCCTCTCCAGGGAGAAGTCCTCCTCCTGCTTCCTATGGCTGATGAGCTCCTCCGCCGAGCTCTCCTTGTACTCAGCAAAGTTCGTGCCCTCCTCTTCTTCCTCGCTCCCCCTCCCCTTCAGCCTCTGCAAGTTGTCTCGAGTGATGGAATAGGAGCACCCCGTTGCCGATGCCACCACCGCTTGCTGCACACAAAGGTGAGGACTCAGCTCCGGAAGATCGCCGGAGAGTCACAGCTGAGCAACGGGCCGGGAGAAGGGAACAGCAGGCAAGGGAGGGGAGGGAGCAAAGACAAGTCACCTCCTTCATCGTCGTGCTCGCAGCTTCTATCACCGCTGTCCTCCTCCAGCCGCTCGAGATCGCCGGGAACAAGTGCCGCATGCACCCCCGCAGCGCAACTTTGCCAGAGAAGGTGATGAAGGCTCCTGGGATGAGCATGGACAGGGCATCGTAGTGGAAGACGGCAAGGCAGGCGGCGAGGGCTGCGGAGGAGAGGAGGGGCTGCCGCCAGCTGCAGAGGTGGTCCAGACTCTTCAAAGTGTCGTAGATGCCCAGGGAAAGCTCGTCTAGCTGGGGTTCAGCTGGTCAGCGCAGGGAGGGAAGAGGTCGGGGAGGAGTCACCTTGACCAGGTTCTGGTCGAGAGTCTTGAAGTTGAAGATGTCGAGGGTTTTCCCCTCCTCCTCCGCCTTCCGGTACCTCTCGGCGGCCTGGAAAGAGCTGTAAAGCTCCTCGATGAGCGGGCAGACGCCGTTGCTCTCGAGGCAGGAGGAGTTGAGGGAGCAGAGGAAGAGGGAAGAAACCTCTCGTCCTAGCACGCTCTCCAGCGCTCTAGCCCTGATGATGTTCTCCGCCACGAAAGCCGGCAGCCAAGGCAGGCGGCCACTCTCGAAGACTGTGTGGATGGGGATGGGAAAGTCGCTCCTCTCGTACCTCTCCCTCGCCATCTTGTGCGCGATCAGAAGCTCCTTGAGATGCTTCATCCACGTTGCACAGAGCAGGCCAGACAGCTCTACAAACTGGAACTTCGCCAGTCCTCCTCCGTGCCACCGAAACTGGATGGCTGAGAGGCCCATGAAGCCCTTCTGGCCTCCAGCTCCTCCAGCTTCCTGCTTCTCTCCCGCAAGATGCGCTCCACTATCATTGTCCGTGTCCGCATTGCTCGACTCGTACCCCGTCTCCCCCGCAAATTCCTCCCCGGGGCTAGGCATCCCGTTGTCGCTCGACGAGTCTCCGAACATGACCTCCCTCTTCGAGGAGGAGCAAGCTTCGTTCTTCAAGAGACCGCTGCTGCAGGAGACTGGAGAGCTGTTCCCGAGGTCGTTGGAAGAAGACTCGTTCGATCGCGTCGGTTTCTTTCGCAATGGCGTCAAGTCCGTTCCCTCCCCACCTCCTGATTTGAACCCAGCAAGCCGAGCTACAGCCGCCACTATCGAGAGGTTCCCCCCCTTAGCAAGCAGTCCAAAACCCGGGAGGTGAGAGAGGAGGAGGCGAGCTTGATTCAGCTCCACCGCTACCCTCCTCACGTCAATCACTGACTGTAGCGAGATAACCCTCCTGTTGTGGAGCACAGGATCCTGGAAGACGATGTGGTCAGCAGAGAGGTATAGGGACCCAACAGCCGGAGGAAACTGCGAGCAGTCAGCAGCGTATGGGGTGTGAAGGATACACTGCTCGGACTCCAGCCCACATTGCTCCTTGATCACCGACCACTGGTCCGCATAGTTACAGTCGAATTCGGCCTTATATAAGGCGTCCACGTACTTCTCGAAGCGATCGAGCGTGAGCTCCTCCTTGCTCTCGCAGTCGGAGACGAGCTCGTCAAAAACGATCCCCGCCACACCCGCAGTCCCTGCCAGCTGCTGCAGCAGGGGCGCCACTCGGACGAAACTGGACCGTGATCGGAGTTGTGTGTTGCCTTCCATCAGAGCGCTAACATCCATGAGCTCGAAGAAGAGGCGAGGGCACAGACGAAGAAGGTCGGGAATCTGCTTGCACGCTCGGAACATGGCATACTCCTCGAACTCCAGCTTCTTCTGTGCATGGATGTAATACGACTGCGACGAGAGGTACTCGTCTATCAACTGTTGCATGCTGAGACCCATCAGGCTGCTGAGCTGCTTCATCTGCTCAAACTGCATCCACCATGTCTTAAGACCGTCTCGCTTGGTCGACATCATATCAAGTACTCCTTCTACCCTTGTTCCAAGCTCTGCTGTGCTGGCTCCTGCTCCTGCCCAGTTTCTTGCGAGGCACAGCTGTTAGCCCTCAAGGCTCCGAAGCACTGGAAGCACAAGGCTTCACTTCTCCCTCCTCTTCTATCTCAATCAGCTCGGGTCTAGATCTCTCCTCTCCTCCCCTCCCCTCACTCCTGCCCTCTCCACCTCCCTCCCTCCTTCCCTTTCTGCATGGCGCGTAACTCAACCACCCACCCCCTCACCCTTTTTCCTCATTTCTTGAGTACCCTACCCCACCACCCACAAACCCACCCATATCATATCCTGAATTTCCGTATAAAAAGTACCCGTGTTTATCACACCCCTACCCTCACCTCAAAGATATCCACAAATATACCCCCCACACCTACCCCACCCCACCCCACCCCACCCCACCCCCTTCAATGCAAACAATTCCACCCCATCCCGGTCGCTCTGAGGGGCACCCACTGGGCCGCGCTGAGAGTCTCAGTCCCGGGCCCGGGGCCCCCGCGCGGCGGCCGCGCGCCGGGAGCCTCCGAGGGCCGCCGGGCCGCCCGGCGGCGGCCGAACTTCGGCCGCTCGAGGCTCGAATCGGAACCGTTGGACAGGCTCCTCGGACGGTGAGCCTGACTCAGTCGGAGCCTCACTGCACTGCTTAGTCTTTTAGTTAGACTCCGGCCGTGACTCGGAGGCCGCTCACTGTACTTCCCGGGCCGGCCCGTGGCAACCCAGCCGGGCGCCGGGCCGGGCCGGCCGCCGGCCTGCCCCGGCGGCCGGGCAGCCTCGGATCGGACGCCACGGTGCGCATGGCCGGCCGGGCGGCCGGGCCGGGTGACGGTGCGGCCCTGAACTTCCGGGCCCCCGGGCCTGACTCTCGTCGGAGCCTCGGAGGGCCGCCGGGGCGTGCCGCCGCAGTCGGAGCGTTGGCAGCGCCGGCCGGGCCCGGGCCCGGGGCCCCTGTCAGCGGCCGCACTGCACTGCTCGCGGTCGGCAGTCAAGCCTCGCGGCCCGCCGGGCCCGGTAATCAGGTTGTCCGTAAAACCATTTTAATTGACCTTTGACACTGAAGAGACATGGCCTCTTGAGACTGAGGAGGCACCACTCCCCTGCAGACGCCAGCGCCACCTGCCTTAGATGTTCACATGGAGCAAAGACCCTCAAGGTATCACCTTGGGCTGTTTCTGAAGTAAATTTATTGAGAAATGTCATCACTATACCCCCATCTCTTCGAATGAATTGAACTTTGAGTTACCCCCACCCCCCATTGGAACCCTTATAAATCCCATAAATTAAATGTATAACAGACCCAAATTGTAGCTTCCTATCTTCCTAGGACCTCTGGTGTACACATTCCTTAGAGGGATGCCCAGTTGGTCATAGGGAGGTCATAGCAATCAAAAATAGCGTAATTGAAGAGAAGAGGGTGGGGGTGGTTTTCGTTTTTATACATGTGGATGGGTAGGTAGGGTAGTCATTTTGCTGGGAATTGCAGGGTGGTCATCTCTTGGTGTAGAGCCCCCCTCGTACTACCCGGGTACTGTGAAGTCCAGCAGTGGGTACTGTGATGTGAAGGGGTCCATAAGGGACTGGGGTACACCATATGGGTGGGGTGGTAAAGGAAAGTTGTAGTGTTGTACTCTCCAAAGGGGGGTGGTTCTTGGAAGTTGATAGGGGTGGGGTTGGGTTGGGTGGGTTGTCCTGAAGTAGGTGGGGGTTGGGCTGACCATTGGCGCCCAAACAGAAGCAAAACATGGGTGGAAGATGAGAGGGAGTGGGAGGGAGGGAGGGAGGGAGGAGAGGAGAGGAGAGGAGAGGAGAGGAGAGAGAGGAGGAGAGGAGAGGAGAGGAGAGGAGAGGAGAGGAGAGAGAGAGTGCGGGAGGGAGAGGAGAGGAGAGTGGGAGGAAAGGGAGGAAAGAGAGGAGAGGTCTGCGGGAGGGAGTTAGTGGGGAAGGAAATTAGAGGCATGATGAGCGAAAAAATGCACCGAGAGGGCACGCAGGAGAAACTTCGCGAGGAAGGAGCTGAATTCGATGAAAAGACCGATATCTGAAGAAGTTAGAACCAGCGATTGAGATGAAAGCTTGGCTACCATCCTCTAGAGTTGGGTGTGAAAAACCAACAAGAAAGATTTCGTTTTAAGTTTGGCTCCCCGATTCTTGTGATGGTTTCCTCAGTAACTTGGCCTGACATGTGTCCACAGCAGAACCGAAGCATGTACGTCTTCAAGATTAATCTTAATCATTCGCTCAAGCGGATCGTTGTGGATGAGGCGTTCACTTTCCCATCCCTGTGAGCATTTTTTGTGATCTCCTCCCAATTTGTTGATGTCTGGACAGTGTCTCGTTGATCAGGGAGCGCTTCGAATTGAACTCGGATGTCGCTCTGAAGCTGAAATACAAGGACCCAGAGGGTGACATTGTCACTGTAACCAGCAAAGCTGAGGTCTTGGAAGCGTTGAGCCTCCTCGACAAGGAGTCAAACCCTATCTTGAAGCTGTTCGTGGACATGGACAACAACTCAAGTGCCGGGGTTGTAGAGGAGCCGCAACCAGACCTTCCTGTTCGATCGGAGGATCAACCTTGCATGAGAGAGTCGATAGCGTCTGAGGACTCTATTGTCATGGTGGATGGTGAAAATGACAACAGCTCTCCCAAGAATGACGAAAACGAAGAGGAGGTCCCGGCGGACGCGGATGAGGACGAAGTGTTGAAGGAGGTCATGAAAGCATCAGCTGAAGAATATGCCCGTCAACAGGCGGCTGAGGCAGCCCGCAAGGCGGCCGAGGAAGAGGAGGCAGCCCGCAAGGCGGCCGAGGAGGAGGAGGCAGCCCGCCGCATTGCGGCCGAGGAAGAGGAGGCAGCCCGCAAGGCGGCCGAGGAGGAGGAGGCAGCCCGCAAGGCGGCCGAGGAAGAGGAGGCAGCCCGCAAGGCGGCCGAGGAGGAGGAGGCAGCCCGCAAGGCGGCTCAGGAGGAGGAGGCAGCCCGCCGCAAGGCGGCTCAGGAGGAGGAGGCAGCCCGCAAGGCAGCTCAGGAGGAGGAGGCATTCCGCCGCAAGGCGGCTCAGGAGGAGGAGGCAGCCCGCAAGGCAGCTCAGGAGGAGGAGGCAGCCCGCCGCAAGGCGGCTCAGGAGGAGGAGGCAGCCGCCCGTAAGGCGGCCGAGGAGGCAGCCGCCCGTAAGGCCGCCGAGGATGCTGCAAGAGAAATAGCAGTGTTTGAAAAGACCATGGTCATGTCAAGTGAAGAGCAGAAGGTGAGAGCAAAGCGAGATATCCATGATTGTCTCGCTCATCACTTTTGTAGATCGAGGAACGCATCATGGCCGAGATTGCTTTTGCAGCGGCGGAGGAGGATGCTCTCATGCGAGCAAAAAGTTTGATGAAGGCTGGGTGCTCTGTCGACCAGCTCAAGTCGATCTACTCTACTGGCATTCTCTCTCAGATTGGACTCGTTGGAGATGACTCGGTCGAGCATGGCTTCTCGCGTGGGCCCGTTGTCAACTGGGAATCCACAAAAGCTGTTGCAGAGCAGGATGAAAGCGAACGATTCCCCTCGCAAGAGCAGCAGGCGCTTGTGGACGAGGTCGGCAACCTTGCAGCTCGCCTGACAGCCTTCTACATGGAGCACAACCAAGCTCATCTCGATCGCGCCATCAGTGTCGCTCGTCAGTTCGTTGGTCGTGAGGACGATCTCAACGTGGCTCTTGTCAGGAAATACGGATGCGACTTGACTTCGCGAACAGCTGCTCGAGACATGTCAAGAAACACGCAGCTCCCTGTCGCTGAGGTTGCGATGAACAGCTCCAACGAGCCCAGAGCACCTGTTGTCGCTTCAGCTCCTGTGGAGGAAGACTTTGCCCCTGCCTCGCCCTCGGCTCCCTCTGCCCCCTCTCCTGCTCCTGCCACTGTCTCTGCGGACAGTGCGCTGGCTGTGCTGCTGGGAATGGGATTTTCAGACATGGAGAAGAATCGATCGTTGCTGCAAGCGTGCGGGGGAGACCTGCAGGCTGTGATTGCTCAGCTACTTGACGAGTAAGAAGAGTGAGGGGTTGGCTCGTTCAGATTGTGTAACCTTAGCAAGAGTTGGTTGGACAGCGTGAGTGAAGAAATTTGAGTGCTATGTGCTCGTGAGTAAGAAGAGATCTTCATTCAAGTACATCTAGCCTTTGATTTCATTCGTGTCCTGGGCTACTGCAGGGCTCGCCTGAGCTTGATGCTCCTGCAAATGCCAGCGAAGAGAGAGAACGTGTGTGACTTCTGCAGCAGCTGTCGCTGCGACGAGAAGCTCGACACTTTCGACTGCAAGAGGTGCTGGAGCTTGGATGAGTCAGCCCAGCAGCTAAGAAAGAAGCGAAGAAACTGCCTCTTCCCGTCCTCCCAATGTCTCTCTACACTTTCCATTCGCCGCGATCGCACGTCATCCGATCCATACCTAAGCACGTGAAAAACTCCTCTCAAAGTTCTTATCTTCCTGCGCTCCCCTAGCCGCCCCACTGCTGTCGCCCCTACCGTCCGCCTGGCTCGGACAGCCCTCCACCGCTCGATCGCGCCCCATGCCGTGCTCTTGTCTCTTGATGCTTTCATCGTCGCGTACCTCGCCCGCAGCACCGCCATGCGTCGAGCGAGCTGTGTCCAAGCAAGAAAAGCCCCGGCCTGAGAGCTGAGCGTCGAGCTCCTTGTCACGAGCCTGGAGCTCTGCTTCATGGTCCTCGACATGCTGAGGCCCTCCCTCCATGCCGCCATCGCTTTCTCCATCTGCTCCACTGCCCTTGACCTCACCGCCCTCGCTTGTATGCCCCGAGATCGTCGTCTCAGACCACTCGACACCCTCCAGTGGCACAAGACAGCCCGCTGAGTATCGCTGCGATACGAGGCCACGGCCTTCAGCAGACGAGCCCGGCGAGATCTCCTTGCAGCCACCACGCTTGTCAGCACCCCAAAGTACACCCGGACGTCTCGTCGCACGACTCGAGTCTTGATCGAGTTAGCCTTGGCAAGCACCCACCGCGTCCAGGCTGTCAAGTCCGACCACGCCTGCAAGCCTCGACTTGTGACTCGCCTCTCCTCCATCCGTCGCGCCTTAGCATCGCTCGCCTGCTCTACCCTGAGCGTCGCCATGTCTGATACCGCAGATTGGACATACGCAGACAGCTCGTCAATCACCCGCCTGAGCAGCCGTTGCGACCTTGTCCGGTCTAGCCTCTGCATGAGTCGCCAGAGCTCTCGAGCCGCTTGTGTGTACGAGACCCAGCGGTGGAAGCGGGTGTAGAGCTGCATGGAGAGCGATCTCTGTACAGTGTGCAGCAGACAAGCCTTGAGCCGTCGTGCCTCCCACACTGCCTCCCGGTACCCTACAAACGCCCCACGCTGGATCCGGTACCTGCCCTGTATTGAAGCGCCTGCGTGTAGCCGCAGCCTTGTGTCTTGGTCGAGCCTCTTAGACTTGGAGTCCTGAGCCAGCTCGGCCCATGCGACAAACAGGTCCTCGACATGCCTCTGCGTTACCACCAGCCAGATGGTGCGGCGGATCTGCTGCTCCCTCTTGCGCATACGGCGGCATGCGGCCACCGATGCTGCGAAACGGATCAAGGCTTCTCCTGCTCGTCGTCGCCTCAGCACCTCTACACAATGTGTCCTCCGTTGCCTCGTGCGGGAGCTATGACGCGATGCCCATGCCCACTCCGCTAGTAAAGGCTTGAGACTGCGTGCTCGCTGCCCCCGAGCCATGCATTCTCCGGACAGCACTCTCCATGTATAGATGGTAGCTCTTCCATGCCAGACGATGATGGCTTGCTTGAGCAGGTATGCTTCTCTATCGCGAGGACTCTGCAGCAAGTAGTACGCTTTGCCCAAGATCAGATGCTTCTGGGGCAGCGCACAGACGTGCAGGTGGTTGACTTGACGCAAGAGATACTGGGATTTCATCACCATCAACTCATCGCCAGGACGAGCTGCAAGCTTGACGTCCTCGCAGATTTGACTCGAGATCATACGCTGTAAGGCAAAGGAGCTCGTCTGTCGACTGATGTCCAACTCTGTCTTCACGTACTGGTTTACATTTCGCATTTGCCAAAGCGATACTAGATACTTGCTCAAGCACAGGCGGTCCCTGTTGGCGCGAAAGGACGTCGCTTTCGCTTGCAGTACAAGCTTGGCATTGACCCGCCCCGCCCAGCTCACGAAGACAAGCCTGCTTGCAGCCCTGCGGGTTCGGTCCACGAGCTTGTTCACGCCATACTGCAGACGTCTCACACTCAGCAGGTACAAATCCAGCGCCTCAAATGCAGAAACCATGAGCTCCTTCCTCCTGCGCTCCCCTAGCCGCCCCACTGCTGTCGCCCCTACCGTCCGCCTGGCTCGGACAGCCCTCCACCGCTCGATCGCGCCCCATGCCGTGCTCTTGTCTCTTGATGCTTTCATCGTCGCGTACCTCGCCCGCAGCACCGCCATGCGTCGAGCGAGCTGTGTCCAAGCAAGAAAAGCCCCGGCCTGAGAGCTGAGCGTCGAGCTCCTTGTCACGAGCCTGGAGCTCTGCTTCATGGTCCTCGACATGCTGAGGCCCTCCCTCCATGCCGCCATCGCTTTCTCCATCTGCTCCACTGCCCTTGACCTCACCGCCCTCGCTTGTATGCCCCGAGATCGTCGTCTCAGACCACTCGACACCCTCCAGTGGCACAAGACAGCCCGCTGAGTATCGCTGCGATACGAGGCCACGGCCTTCAGCAGACGAGCCCGGCGAGATCTCCTTGCAGCCACCACGCTTGTCAGCACCCCAAAGTACACCCGGACGTCTCGTCGCACGACTCGAGTCTTGATCGAGTTAGCCTTGGCAAGCACCCACCGCGTCCAGGCTGTCAAGTCCGACCACGCCTGCAAGCCTCGACTTGTGACTCGCTTCTCCTCCATCCGTCGCGCCTTAGCATCGCTCGCCTGCTCTACCCTGAGCGTCGCCATGTCTGATACCGCAGATTGGACATACGCAGACAGCTCGTCAATCACCCGCCTGAGCAGCCGTTGCGACCTTGTCCGGTCTAGCCTCTGCATGAGTCGCCAGAGCTCTCGAGCCGCTTGTGTGTACGAGACCCAGCGGTGGAAGCGGGTGTAGAGCTGCATGGAGAGCGATCTCTGTACAGTGTGCAGCAGACAAGCCTTGAGCCGTCGTGCCTCCCACACTGCCTCCCGGTACCCTACAAACGCCCCGCGCTGGATCCGGTACCTGCCCTGTATTGAAGCGCCTGCGTGTAGCCGCAGCCTTGTGTCTTGGTCGAGCCTCTTAGACTTGGAGTCCTGAGCCAGCTCGGCCCATGCGACAAACAGGTCCTCGACATGCCTCTGCGTTACCACCAGCCAGATGGTGCGGCGGATCTGCTGCTCCCTCTTGCGCATACGGCGGCATGCGGCCACCGATGCTGCGAAACGGATCAAGGCTTCTCCTGCTCGTCGTCGCCTCAGCACCTCTACACAATGTGTCCTCCGTTGCCTCGTGCGGGAGCTATGACGCGATGCCCATGCCCACTCCGCTAGTAAAGGCTTGAGCTGCATTTTCATCACCATCAACTCATCGCCAGGACGAGCTGCAAGCTTGACGTCCTTGCAGATCTGACTCGAGATCATACGCTGTAAGGCAAAGGAGCTCGTCTGTCGACTGATGTCCAACTCTGTCTTCACGTACTGGTTTACATTTCTCGTGAACCAAAAGGCAATCAGGTGCCTGCTCAAGCACAGGCGGTCCCTGTTAGCGCGAAAGGAGGTCGCTTTCGCTTGCAGTACAAGCTTGGCATTGACCCGCCCCGCCCAGCTCACGAAGACAAGCCTGCTTGCAGCCCTGCGGGTTCGGTCCACGAGCTTGTTCACGCCATACTGCAGACGTCTCACACTCAGCAGGTACAAATCCAGCGCCTCAAATGCAGAAACCATGAGCTCCTTCCTCCTGCGCTCCCCTAGCCGCCCCACTGCTGTCGCCCCTACCGTCCGCCTGGCTCGGACAGCCCTCCACCGCTCGATCGCGCCCCATGCCGTGCTCTTGTCTCTTGATGCTTTCATCGTCGCGTACCTCGCCCGCAGCACCGCCATGCGTCGAGCGAGCTGTGTCCAAGCAAGAAAAGCCCCGGCCTGAGAGCTGAGCGTCGAGCTCCTTGTCACGAGCCTGGAGCTCTGCTTCATGGTCCTCGACATGCTGAGGCCCTCCCTCCATGCCGCCATCGCTTTCTCCATCTGCTCCACTGCCCTTGACCTCACCGCCCTCGCTTGTATGCCCCGAGATCGTCGTCTCAGACCACTCGACACCCTCCAGTGGCACAAGACAGCCCGCTGAGTATCGCTGCGATACGAGGCCACGGCCTTCAGCAGACGAGCCCGGCGAGATCTCCTTGCAGCCACCACGCTTGTCAGCACCCCAAAGTACACCCGGACGTCTCGTCGCACGACTCGAGTCTTGATCGAGTTAGCCTTGGCAAGCACCCACCGCGTCCAGGCTGTCAAGTCCGACCACGCCTGCAAGCCTCGACTTGTGACTCGCTTCTCCTCCATCCGTCGCGCCTTAGCATCGCTCGCCTGCTCTACCCTGAGCGTCGCCATGTCTGATACCGCAGATTGGACATACGCAGACAGCTCGTCAATCACCCGCCTGAGCAGCCGTTGCGACCTTGTCCGGTCTAGCCTCTGCATGAGTCGCCAGAGCTCTCGAGCCGCTTGTGTGTACGAGACCCAGCGGTGGAAGCGGGTGTAGAGCTGCATGGAGAGCGATCTCTGTACAGTGTGCAGCAGACAAGCCTTGAGCCGTCGTGCCTCCCACACTGCCTCCCGGTACCCTACAAACGCCCCACGCTGGATCCGGTACCTGCCCTGTATTGAAGCGCCTGCGTGTAGCCGCAGCCTTGTGTCTTGGTCGAGCCTCTTAGACTTGGAGTCCTGAGCCAGCTCGGCCCATGCGACAAACAGGTCCTCGACATGCCTCTGCGTTACCACCAGCCAGATGGTGCGGCGGATCTGCTGCTCCCTCTTGCGCATACGGCGGCATGCGGCCACCGATGCTGCGAAACGGATCAAGGCTTCTCCTGCTCGTCGTCGCCTCAGCACCTCTACACAATGTGTCCTCCGTTGCCTCGTGCGGGAGCTATGACGCGATGCCCATGCCCACTCCGCTAGTAAAGGCTTGAGACTGCGTGCTCGCTGCCCCCGAGCCATGCATTCTCCGGACAGCACTCTCCATGTATAGATGGTAGCTCTTCCATGCCAGACGATGATGGCTTGCTTGAGCAGGTATGCTTCTCTATCGCGAGGACTCTGCAGCAAGTAGTACGCTTTGCCCAAGATCAGATGCTTCTGGGGCAGCGCACAGACGTGCAGGTGGTTGACTTGACGCAAGAGATACTGGGATTTCATCACCATCAACTCATCGCCAGGACGAGCTGCAAGCTTGACGTCCTCGCAGATTTGACTCGAGATCATACGCTGTAAGGCAAAGGAGCTCGTCTGTCGACTGATGTCCAACTCTGTCTTCACGTACTGGTTTACATTTCTCGTGAACCAAAAGGCAATCAGGTGCCTGCTCAAGCACAGGCGGTCCCTGTTAGCGCGAAAGGACGTCGCTTTCGCTTGCAGTACAAGCTTGGCATTGACCCGCCCCGCCCAGCTCACGAAGACAAGCCTGCTTGCAGCCCTGCGGGTTCGGTCCACGAGCTTGTTCACGCCATACTGCAGACGTCTCACACTCAGCAGGTACAAATCCAGCGCCTCAAACGCAGAAACCATGAGCTCCTTCCTCCTGCGCTCCCCTAGCCGCCCCACTGCTGTCGCCCCTACCGTCCGCCTGGCTCGGACAGCCCTCCACCGCTCGATCGCGCCCCATGCCGTGCTCTTGTCTCTTGATGCTTTCATCGTCGCGTACCTCGCCCGCAGCACCGCCATGCGTCGAGCGAGCTGTGTCCAAGCAAGAAAAGCCCCGGCCTGAGAGCTGAGCGTCGAGCTCCTTGTCACGAGCCTGGAGCTCTGCTTCATGGTCCTCGACATGCTGAGGCCCTCCCTCCATGCCGCCA
>NW_005434450.1:49170-61566 GCF_000315625.1 Guillardia theta CCMP2712
GTCTCAGACCACTCGACACCCTCCAGTGCACAAGACAGCCCGCTGAGTATCGCTGCGATACGAGGCCACGGCCTTCAGCAGACGAGCCCGGCGAGATCTCCTTGCAGCCACCACGCTTGTCAGCACCCCAAAGTACACCCGGACGTCTCGTCGCACGACTCGAGTCTTGATCGAGTTAGCCTTGGCAAGCACCCACCGCGTCCAGGCTGTCAAGTCCGACCACGCCTGCAAGCCCCGACTTGTGACTCGCCTCTCCTCCATCCGTCGCGCCTTAGCATCGCTCGCCTGCTCTACCCTGAGCGTCGCCATGTCTGATACCGCAGATTGGACATACGCAGACAGCTCGTCAATCACCCGCCTGAGCAGCCGTTGCGACCTTGTCCGGTCTAGCCTCTGCATGAGTCGCCAGAGCTCTCGAGCCGCTTGTGTGTACGAGACCCAGCGGTGGAAGCGGGTGTAGAGCTGCATGGAGAGCGATCTCTGTACAGTGTGCAGCAGACAAGCCTTGAGCCGTCGTGCCTCCCACACTGCCTCCCGGTACCCTACAAACGCCCCACGCTGGATCCGGTACCTGCCCTGTATTGAAGCGCCTGCGTGTAGCCGCAGCCTTGTGTCTTGGTCGAGCCTCTTAGACTTGGAGTCCTGAGCCAGCTCGGCCCATGCGACAAACAGGTCCTCGACATGCCTCTGCGTTACCACCAGCCAGATGGTGCGGCGGATCTGCTGCTCCCTCTTGCGCATACGGCGGCATGCGGCCACCGATGCTGCGAAACGGATCAAGGCTTCTCCTGCTCGTCGTCGCCTCAGCACCTCTACACAATGTGTCCTCCGTTGCCTCGTGCGGGAGCTATGACGCGATGCCCATGCCCACTCCGCTAGTAAAGGCTTGAGCTGCATTTTCATCACCATCAACTCATCGCCAGGACGAGCTGCAAGCTTGACGTCCTTGCAGATCTGACTCGAGATCATACGCTGTAAGGCAAAGGAGCTCGTCTGTCGACTGATGTCCAACTCTGTCTTCACGTACTGGTTTACATTTCGCATTTGCCAAAGCGATACTAGATACTTGCTCAAGCACAGGCGGTCCCTGTTAGCGCGAAAGGACGTCGCTTTCGCTTGCAGTACAAGCTTGGCATTGACCCGCCCCGCCCAGCTCACGAAGACAAGCCTGCTTGCAGCCCTGCGGGTTCGGTCCACGAGCTTGTTCACGCCATACTGCAGACGTCTCACACTCAGCAGGTACAAATCCAGCGCCTCAAACGCAGAAACCATGAGCTCCTTCCTCCTGCGCTCCCCTAGCCGCCCCACTGCTGTCGCCCCTACCGTCCGCCTGGCTCGGACAGCCCTCCACCGCTCGATCGCGCCCCATGCCGTGCTCTTGTCTCTTGATGCTTTCATCGTCGCGTACCTCGCCCGCAGCACCGCCATGCGTCGAGCGAGCTGTGTCCAAGCAAGAAAAGCCCCGGCCTGAGAGCTGAGCGTCGAGCTCCTTGTCACGAGCCTGGAGCTCTGCTTCATGGTCCTCGACATGCTGAGGCCCTCCCTCCATGCCGCCATCGCTTTCTCCATCTGCTCCACTGCCCTTGACCTCACCGCCCTCGCTTGTATGCCCCGAGATCGTCGTCTCAGACCACTCGACACCCTCCAGTGGCACAAGACAGCCCGCTGAGTATCGCTGCGATACGAGGCCACGCGCCTTCACGCAGACGAGCCCGGCGAGATCTCCTTGCAGCCACCACGCTTGTCAGCACCCCAAAGTACACCCGGACGTCTCGTCGCACGACTCGAGTCTTGATCGAGTTAGCCTTGGCAAGCACCCACCGCGTCCAGGCTGTCAAGTCCGACCACGCCTGCAAGCCCCGACTTGTGACTCGCCTCTCCTCCATCCGTCGCGCCTTAGCATCGCTCGCCTGCTCTACCCTGAGCGTCGCCATGTCTGATACCGCAGATTGGACATACGCAGACAGCTCGTCAATCACCCGCCTGAGCAGCCGTTGCGACCTTGTCCGGTCTAGCCTCTGCATGAGTCGCCAGAGCTCTCGAGCCGCTTGTGTGTACGAGACCCAGCGGTGGAAGCGGGTGTAGAGCTGCATGGAGAGCGATCTCTGTACAGTGTGCAGCAGACAAGCCTTGAGCCGTCGTGCCTCCCACACTGCCTCCCGGTACCCTACAAACGCCCCACGCTGGATCCGGTACCTGCCCTGTATTGAAGCGCCTGCGTGTAGCCGCAGCCTTGTGTCTTGGTCGAGCCTCTTAGACTTGGAGTCCTGAGCCAGCTCGGCCCATGCGACAAACAGGTCCTCGACATGCCTCTGCGTTACCACCAGCCAGATGGTGCGGCGGATCTGCTGCTCCCTCTTGCGCATACGCCTGCACTCAATCGTGGTGTAGTGCATCTGTGTGAAGCAATCTTGTATTGTTCTCTGCGTTCTGTTCACGCTGATTACGGCATAGCTTTGTTGAAGTTCTTTGCTGATTTGAATGTACTGAGTGTACTTGTTGAAGAATTCTGTGATTGTACATCGGTTCAATCGGTTGGATACTTGAATTTGAAGGTTAGACCTGTATGAACAATTTGAGTATGTGTGTCCTTGCCATGTTTTACACACACTTTGTAGCTTCCGTTTCTGGTAAGATTGAAGTCTGTAGTTTGCAAATTGTCTGGCGCACTGCATACACCCAACATGCTTTTGCCAGTTGTTGAAGGTTGAGCATATCAAACTGAGATACATCTTGGATTCTGTTCTTTGGATGCAGTGCGTAGCCCGATCGTTCTTAGCTGATAGTTCTTGGTACCAAAATTGAAAGTAATATTTCTGCATATTTGCAAATATCGTCTTTGACATCTTTGAAATCAGGTATTTTGAAAACTTGGATCTCTTTGTATGATTTTGGAAAATTTTCATGCACATCGACAGATTGCGACGCGTTGCTCTTCTCCAAATGAGAGACGAAATCCTGGAAGCATGTTGAGTTTGCTTGCAGGAATGTAACCATTCGAGGAGACATTGTTTTTTAAGAAGATTTCTGTTTCTCGAAACTGCGGAAAAAGTGACAGCTCGAATCAAACGAGCATCATGCATCATATTTGTAAATAAGTGAAAAGCTCTGTACAACAATTTTCCAAACCCTTTCTTCAATAGCCACAAGACCCTATCTCTTGTGCCCAAGACGTATTTCCAACTAGCCAACACTTCAATACATTTGCTTCTGTTTGTCAAGAACTTCTTGTCTACTTTCAGATCCAGGGTGTCTCCGCATGCCTTCTTGTATCGAGACTGAAGAACAATGCTCGCTTTCCGTAACAAATGAGTATTGTGTTTTGTATACGCGTACCAAAGTTCGAAATGGTGCTGTTTCATTCGAAAATAACTCTTGAGTGATCTTGTTTGGTACATTTTCGATTTCCATCTCCTTTTTCCTGCGCCTTTGAACAGATGGAAGAAATAACGTGATAGAAGGTGAGAATTTTTGCAAAGAGAGTCTTGTTTCAAAATGTTTATACTGTCTGTTGAGTTTCTTTTGAACCTCAGTGCTCGAATGTTTACCATCATTCCAGTGACCCAGAAAACTAAACATCAATGACTTGGTATATGTGTCCTCTACACGACATACCATGCCTCTTTTGGAGCTCATGGTTTGCATATACATAATCCATACTGATAGGCATTCTACCTGCCTTCGATGAATGGATTGCTCCCAAATTTGAAGAAATTTCTTGTGGTAATAATTTTGATCCGAGCAATAATGGATCCATTTTTGCATGTGAAATCGCAAACAAGTATATGTCCTGTCAACGAAAAGTTGTCCAACTTTGGCTCGCTTCAGTTTGTGAACACTCAAAGTATGTTTCCAGTCTCGGAGGTACGATAGAATGCGAAGAGATTCCCAACTTGCAATGATACGGCTCTGACGTTGACGAAGTATCGTCACTCTTGATCTATGTGCATCAAGTATTCTGAAACATCTGCGTAATGATTTGATTCTGGATTGCATAAAAACATAGCTACATTTTTGTGACCTTTGGCCCACAATCATCCCATGCTTGGCACTCCAAAGTGAAAAATACAAGGAATTGTAATTTTTTGATAATTGATTTGACAATTCTTTTCTTAAGTTGACTCGCTCTTCATTGTTTGCAATATGATTCCATTGCAGGAATGAATTCACTAGAATGACCATTGCTGTCATGTCTTTCAATCTACCAGGTTGAACTTTCCATTGACACTTTTTCAGTAAGAAATTATGGATTCTCGTGTGCAGGACCTTGTGTCTGTGCGCAATCTCGGCCCAGGAGAACAGGTAATGCTTTGCCCTCTTACGATTTGTATGCACCAGTTTTCGATAGGACCGATGTATACATACTTGCATAAGATGTTGCGTTGCGAATTCAACCCAAAGTTTGAAATCTGAGGAGCGGTCAGCACCAAACACTAACACTTTTGATATCGCTCACATGTTCTTGTCCTGTTGCGTATTGCCCTTCGCAATGCAATACCCTCCAGGACCTGCAACATGTGAGTTCACACATACTTTTCTCTTCCCTTTGAGATGTCTGAGATCGTTGTAACCACCATAAGGATCCCCATTCAATGCTCGATCACATCCATAAGCATGCAATTCTTTGCTCTTCAATGATTCCATCTCACATTCCTCATTCCATTCCTCCGAAACCTCTTATTTTCATTTGTTCTCTCATAATACTGATGTCAGATATCTTCATGTCGTTCTAGTCCTCAACTCTTTCTCTTGCTCGAACTGCCTCCAAGTCCCTTCCTGTGTTCCCTCCCGCGTACCCTTGCACGTTTCTGCGCACAAGTCTCGTCTATCTTTGCTAACATGTTCTCGAATTCCTTTCTTCCTGTCTCTGCATTTCATTTCCGCTCTTGTCTTACCTTCTTCATCGCTCGCTCCCAACTTCGCTCCATTTTCCTCCTTCCGCCCGTTACTATTGGACCCACAACCCCAACTTTGTCTACCCCCACCCTGATGCTTCCCGTCTTTCTACCCACCTTCTGATATTAAAAGTCTCCCTCCATCACTACCCCTACCCCTCTGTTGATAGCATTCCACAAACTCTACTCTGATCACGACTACGAAGGCTCAGTTCAGACCCCCACCCTTGGTGCCTTCGGACCCCAGGCTACCCTTGCCAATGACCCCTACCTCCCCAGACCGTACAGACTTAATTTCCCTAAGGAGAGGGGGTGAACTCAGGGTACGGTGGGCGGATCGCGAGCCTGCACTGACCTGCTGGGCCAGGGGGTGGTGAGGTAGTAGTCAACGCCATGTTACATAGTCATTGGTAAAGGTGCCCCCCTTCTGGTGGGTACAGGGGGTGGGTACTGGCGGTTACACCCCACTGTGCCCATGCTCAGGGAGGACTCCGGGACCCCTGGTCACTACCGCAAGTCACGGGGTCACTCCCCGGAACAACAGTCGAGGGGGGTGGTTGGCTCGGCCGGCGCACGGTGTGGCCTCAGTGGCCCGACCGGCTGGGGCCCCGGCCGGGTCACCGGGCCGGGTCCGATCACTCACTGTCTGAGTCCACGTATCAATCAGGTGTGCTAAGCCTCCTCCCTCCCCGAACAAGCTATAGACCCACCCCCACCCTCTCACATGAGTATCCACCCCTATCGACTATTTTGGTTCATGTACCCTCATTAGGGACTCATATTACAATGCCAAGTACCGGTGTACTAAATACCCCACCCATATTGAAATACTGCAACATCACCCCACCCCACCCTGCGTCCCCTCGAATCTCTCGAACCCCCCCCCCCCTCCCCTCCCTCCCTCCTCCCTCCTCCCTCCTCTCTCCTCCCTTCTCTCTAATTCCCTTCTCCCCCTTCTCCTCCTTTCTTATCCCTTCTCCTCGTCCCATGCGATCTTTGTCGTGAAATCTTTCACAAACACGCATCTTCATTCATATCCTTCATTTCTCATGCTACATCAAACTCGCATACAATAACAACTCCCTCTTGCCCTCTCTCTTGATAAATTTCTCTTGGATATTCTCTGGCATTTATTCGTAACCAAGTAACAGTCTCAACCCTCTCTAGCTGTTTTAGCTCACGTTTGTTCGTAAAACATTCCCCCGCTTGCTATGTCTGTCTTCCTGTGCTTCCAAGAAGACAAGAGTCCTCAAAGTTTTCCTAGTTTTATTCTGCACGCCCTGGAAGTACTCTTTGAAAGCTTGAATGGAACCGGCAAGTCTTGAGCGTGAACTAAGGCTTCAGGGCTTGTTCAAGTCCTGGTTGTCCTTTTGGCTTCTACTGCTTTATTCTTCCTGTTTGTTTCGAATTATCCAAAGGCAAAGTTTCACGATATTTCATGTCATCCACTACCTTGCGCTGTGTCTGCTTGCCTGTCCCTTCCTTTCCTCGATGGTCAACGATTCATAGGACCGACGACTAGAACATTTGCTTGCATAGGACATTATGGCTATGCTGTATCTTGTGCAGATTCGTTCACCAGTCTTCCACTACTTGGTGTTTCATTTGCTATCTCCCAAGCCTTGCAGCTGCTCAACGTGTAGAGTATGTGCGATCTGATTTTTTTTTCCTTCTGGATCTTGTGTAGGACAGAGATGAGAGAAGAAACAATCACAGTCACTTGCGATCACAAATCTTTTCCTCTCTCCTACCCAACAGCTCGTTCGTCTGCTTGAGCTAACCCTTGCTGCAGGAGCTGCATATTCAGCGTGCGCGTGTGATGGCGGGGTCTGTGATGATGCAGCCGTACCTGCTCGCCGGTCTGGAGATGTCAGTGGCCTCTCGGATCCGGATGCTTCGATCGTCAAGAATCACTCTACAGAATCTTCAGCATTTGTCAGAGGACAAGGACAGTGTGCTACGGCTGCCTGTCTGTCAGACGACCCTTGGACGGGCGATCATGCGAGGGAAGGCGAAGCTGCAGCAGCGCTTGTCGCAGGACTGTAAGATGCTGCGGGTCCCCAACCTCTATCCCCTCCACTTCCTCAAACGGGCTCGTCAGAACATGCTCAACAAGATGAAGCTCAATTCTAAGATCCTTGCTGCAAGCTCAACACATACCCACAGGCGCAGGCAGACTGTAGAGGACAGCAGCAGCAGAGGGATCTTCTCGCTGGCCGCCAAGTTGAAAGACGTTATGGCCGAGTACGGCAGGCTTGCCGCTGCCTTCCACCTCAGCGGTCTTGTGCTTACCACGGGGATCTTCTACACGGGCCTTTACATGGGTGTGGTGGACTTGGAGCCTTGGTTCGACAAACTTCCCAGCCAGCTCGCCGAGGGAGTGAAGAACGGGTCAGGAAACCTTGCCGCAGCATTCGTGTTAGCAGAGTGTACAGCTCCCCTGAGGTAGACCCTCATCCTCCTCCTCTCCTCCTCCCTGACCTTGCCCCTTCCACTGGTCACTACCTCTTTACATTTGTCTCACTTCCCCACTTCATCTGAACGTTTCCTTCCCTCCTCTCCCTCCTTGTCCACCTTCTCGTCCCCCTCCCACTTGCTGACTTGGGCCAGGTACGGCTTGACAATCGCCGTTGTCCCGAGGATTGCTCCCTGGGTGCGCAACCATTCCTTTGCGCGTCGAATCTTCGGGCTCAAGTAATTGGAGCCAGTGTGAGGTGTGAGCCATGTACTTGTATAGTTTGCGGAATACTTGTGTTTGCAAAGATATTCTTTACTCTTGTTGAAATGAAAAATCAAACGTAGCGCGGACTTACTTTGCACTGCGACAAGAGTCAGCTAGATGCCAGAAAGCGGCTCGAACTACCGGGTAGACATGTAGAAGACGATGGCGCAGGAACCAGCCGAGCTTGCGGCGTAGTTGATGACAGGGGACGATGATCTGCGAAGGAGATAAGAACACGGAGGGAGGAGAGCACTTTAGCTTCACCTCAAGATGAAAAATGCGAGGCCCATGAAGACGATGAGGAAGAGTGAGTTGGTGCTGGAGAGAGCGAGGGAAAGAGCCTGTTCGAATCACAACTCAGCTGTCGAGACACACGGTACTAGGGCAGTATCGTCACCTCCCAGTTGATCTCGGACCTCTTCCTCTCAGCCTCCTGTGGCAGGTAGTGTCAATTCCGAACCCACCGACACTCTCTTTTGCTTGCCTTGAGCTTGTTCTTCGTCCTCTCATCCATCTCACCCTTCTGCTTCAGCCTGGCAGTGGATTCAAGCTCGATGCCGCGGCTCTTGATCAGTCTGCAAGGACAAGGTGAGGAAGTCCTCTCGGTACCAACATGAAGGATCAGCGATCATGCCAAGCACAAAGAACGCTGTGACAAGAAGAGCGCCAAGGACAAGGCGGAAAATCAAAAATCATGAAGGGGTACAGCATACTGAAGGGCAATGAGAATGTGAGGAGCGACAAACCTGTCGCGCAGCTTCTTGAGACGGTTCTGGCAGGCAAGCGCAAGGACGAGGACGGAGAGGACCCCAACACTTGCGAACACTGGCAGATTGTCCATGACATTGACCTCAAAGATGGCAGAGAGCAAGTCTGCAACAGGATCAGGAGTAGAGTCACAACAGCAAGAGGGCCCAGACACGAAACAAGAGGAAGGAGGGACACCAGGAGGGAGAGAAGGATGGAGAGGGATGAACTACATCACAACACGTTCCAACACGTTCAAGTCCATCAAGTTCACCATGAGACATAGGAGCGCCCTCTACACATCAGAATCCTTTGGTCTATACAAACTCGAAAGACCATATCTACTTCCAGTGGTTGTGACAGTTTCATGTTCACAAGCCAAGACACATACACCACGACTCTAGCACCTTGACGGTTCTCATAATCGTTCATCCATCCTTACCCATCCTTATCGGATGTTTCCTATTCCAACATCCAATGGGGACCAGCCTGAATCATTTTCTGCTTCTAGTCCTCTACACTCCTCTCTCCTCTTCCCTGCCTCTCTTCCCCGTTCACCCTTGCCCTCCTCTGCCCATATCTGCTCTTGTCTTCTCGAATCCCACAACATTTAAAGGCAAGGTAGCAGGAATTCTACATCTCAGCTTGCACGCACATCAATGTCGTCACCTTTGTATCTACTATCCACTTTCACTTTCATGACGTGAGAACCCTCCACTTCACTCCTTCATCTCTTCTAACTCCATCACAAGCAAACAACAACAAAGCCCACATCCACCATCACCACCACCACCACCACTATCATCATCGTCTCCATCATCGTCGCCTCCACTCACTGCCACCTCCTCAACAGCCACAACCGTCACCTCCTCCTCCTTCACCTCCTCCTCCGCATATACTCACACACAGGTCCAGTGGCCAGTGCAAGGACGTCCATCATCATGAGAGTCGCCAGGCTCATCGTCACGCGCTCGTCCGCCTTCACGTCCAAATCCTCCCATTCTTCTTTCCTCCCCATCGTCGCTGCCGAAGTGGTACCCTACCCCTCCTTCCTCACTAAAAACTACCCCTCATGTATAACCCCACCCGGTCGAAATGCTCGAACACTTCTTACTACCCCCAAGACACCAACATGTACCCACCCCTTTTTCGACAATTATTTGAAATGACCCTACCCACTATCAGTCACCTCCGTCTTGATTCCATATACTTTTTCTGTCTATCACCCCCAATTTTGATCAACCCACCCATCTGAATCCCTCAACCTTACCACCCCCACCTCATCAGTTCGCATACCCCACCCACTCTTTTCTTCTTAGATCTGTGCACGAGGCCATTCCGGCAAAAAAACGTTACCATATCGTTACGAGCGTTATAAAACGTTTGAACGTAACTGATTGAGCGGGGATGGGGCCCCATCCCCGGTGCGCCTTGTATGGTGAGGGAGGAAAGGAAACGATGGAGGGGAGGGAGGGGGAGGAAGAGGGGAGGGAGGGTGGGGGAGGAAGAGGGGGGGGAGGGAGGGAGGGGAAGGGAAGGAGAAGTAGGAAGAGACGAGTAAGGAAGAAGGCGGTTTGAAGGAGATCATCTCACACCTGTGATCGTACAGATGTCGTCGGTGGCGGGGAAGATTTGGGATCGAGGAGGTTGGAAGGAATGGAAGCCATGCAGGATGTGTAAACGACCGATGACATGGCGGACGTCATGGGAGAAGAACTGGGATGAAGTAAAATATTGTAGTGACAAGTGTAGGTGATGCACATGCACTGCCATTCTCTGTCTCGAGCTGAAGTCTTTGTATTCCAGAGCACAAGCGAAACGCGAGAAGAAAGTGGAGTTGTGAGATAGGGGTGGCTGTAGCTGTATGTGACTGTTAACATCTGAGAAGAGTGAAGGATTCAAGACTCGATGCCAATCTGCCTCCTTGTGGGTCATCTTCCTCCTCTCCACCTTCAATCGCAAAATCGACTTGTCCCTGTTTTGCAGGCACAAACCAGATGTCAGGCGCTCACGTGGGAGGAGCGTCTCTTCGGAGATAGTTTCTCCATCCTAGCACCAGCGTCACTTGAATGAGAGCATGCGAGGAACGCGTGAGAGCATGCGAGGAATGCGGTCCCACCGTTGGAGTCACGGCCCTGAGGTGAGAATGCCATGATGCGAGCTGAGACCTGTCGGGAGGGTCAGGGCAGCCTTGACCCCCGACCGTCACCTGCTCCACCAGCATGATGACTGCTGCCCCCAGCAGACGAATCTCTTTGATGTGCGGGAAAGATTCCATGCTCGCCGGGAGATTACGGTACCTGAGCAGGACAGCTTGACGTAAGCTGCGGTCGTTGAGCTCAGAGAGCATGGGAGCACCTGACGTTGTAGTAGAAGACGGCGATCAGGTAAAGGCCCACCGCCACCAACACCCAGAAGAAGATGGGAAGAAACGTAGATGGCTGCGACAAACTTGTGTCACGAGCACTTCACAACCAGGGCATGTGAACCTTCCGAGGGCAAGCATAACCTGTCCGCCATCGGACCACGAACTCGCAATCACCGTACACGGCGATCGGCCTTCCTACGCTCAGCTGCCATGATCCATTCAATACGACGCCATGAGACATTGAACTTGCCGTGCGATCGCATTCGAAATGGAATGAGATGGATCTTGAGGTTTTCCCGTCGCATCTATCATCTCTTGAGGACACGCACACAAGGTACACACGCTGCTACTCACCTTGATCCTCCTCCGTAGTCCAACTTCACCCCGCGGGACGGCCGTCTGTCAGGATCTCAGTGGGAAGGGGGTTCGGGTACTTTGCACCGAGGGTCCAGCAACGACCACCGCGCTCTTGACGCGTCTCCCATCTTGTAACAGACGCCATCGGCTGTCTGGAACAAGGTCACCCCCTCCCTCAACTCCCTTGAGAGGCACTTGATATCCGATGCCGCGCGGGATCTTGGATGGATCCTTGTACAGCGCTATGCACTCGTCGGGGAGATTCATGGTATTCCGACAAATGTTAAAGAAGAAGACCTCGTCTCCTCTCGTCAACGAGTAGTCTCTGCTCCGACATGAGTAGATGCATGAGAGCAGGGCGAGGACTCGCCTGCAGTGTCTGGTGGTGCATTTCTCGTTGGAGTTCTGCAGTTGGCTCAGATCCCAGTCGTAAACATTTCCGGTGGATTTGCTGTGGTGCTCGAAGACGCAGGGATGGCTGGACATGCTCTCTTCAACCTGTGCATCCTTGCAATCACTAACCTTCCTCCCATACTCAAAACAACGACCTCCTGAAGTTGGAACGCTATGCTGTAGTAGCCGACGAACCCTATGACAGCGAGGAGAATGACGAACACGAAGAACGTCGCAAACTCTGGCCTGTGTGGACGCAGAAGACAAGATCAGGTGCCTGCACGACCTTGCAGAGGAACAAGAAGGCTCACCTCTCTCTGAGCCTCGATTGAAAGCTTCCTCCTGCCGCAACCACGTCACTTTGGGTCTCATTCCACAGGAAGTTTCCGTCACCCAACATGCTTCCTCGGCTCCCGGACGAGCGTGGGAGAGGCGGGAAGGGAGAGCAGCAGAGGTCTTGCGGTCTCTCTCAGACTGTCGATGGTCTCCTCCTCCTCTCCTCTCCTCCTCACTCGTCGACCCCTCTCCATCTCGTCGCTCCATGCATCATGACGCAACCAGAATGGCCCACATCCCCGCGAAGTTCCGGGCCGGTTGCCCGAGCTCGGCGTACCCGGGTGGCGGATCTACTGAACCCACTGAATGAGATTTTTACTCATTCCGAAGGGACTGATCGAATTTTGTCCGCAGGATGTGCGCAATGCGATTAGGAGCGACGTGGAAGAGGGAGAGAGCTAGGAGAGAGAGAGAGAGAGAGAGAGAGAGAGAGAGAGAGAGAGAGAGAGAGAGAGAGAGAGAGCTGAGAGAGAGAGAGAGAGAGAGAGAGAGAGAGAGAGAGAGAGAGAGAGAGAGAGAGAGAGAGAGGGAGAGGGAGAGAGAGAGGGAGGGAGGGAGGGAGGGAGGGAGGGAGGGAG
>NW_005434450.1:61708-63978 GCF_000315625.1 Guillardia theta CCMP2712
GAGGGAGGGAGGGAGGGAGAGTAGATAGATCCCATCTCTCTTGTTGGACGTGAGATGGAACAATGGTGTGAAAGGATGTCAGAACTTTTCCTGGCGTAGAGGAATGTTTGGATTAGGACAGTCTGAAGAGGCGAGAAGACTGGCCTGAATGTGCCTGGCCCTGGTGAAACAGTGATAGACGAATCATTTGTTCATAAGGTTTTCTGGGACACTCACAGTGACGCTGTGGACGTGATATTTGAGCAAGACATCAGTGCTGCAAAAATGCTGAAAGGAAAGATGGACATCCATGTGGTCCAGAATTCTCTAGGTTGCTGAAAAAAAGCATGTACCTTGTTCACTGTTTGGATGATGAAGCCAGAGAGCGGGAGAGTGAAACTACAGGAACTCATGCCATAGCAAAGAGACGGGTGTCGGGTATTCTTAATGCTGACAGCAAGAGCAGGCGTTTTGGCTGCTCAGATGTCACGTGGCAGGAATTTCCTTGGATTCCTAGGGAATTTCAGCTCACGGACTCCCCTCCGACTCTTCTGCTCCTCCTCTTTGACTCAGCTGCAGAGCTGGGAGGCGAAGCTCATCGATCTCTTTCACTCTCACGCCCCCATAGCAGACCTGACAGGCATGAGGCTGCGCTTTGACGGTGCGAGGGTCCCTCTTGCCTTGCGGCATGCTGACGTTCCAGTCAAGCAGGGGAGGAAACGGTCGTGGAGCTCCCGTACAACAACAAGCTGGACTCTTCTCCCCGGCCAGGGAGATTGGTAAGGTGGCCATCATATCAGATTCTCCGCTGCTCACTGTCACTGACAGCTCGGAAGCACTCATGGAGGGGTATACTGCCTCCTTGCTGACACAGCCGGATGGTTTGCAAGCGCAAGGGGCCGAGAAGGCGGTTGGCCGCTCACGACGACGTTGAGCTGTCACTTCGTTAAGGTGAGCTTTAATCACAAGCCCCTTCCCTCACGATCCTCAGTCGAGCAAGGAGAAAGACATCGCTGCTCGGGCTCGAGTCGTTCAGTCCTCTCCACGTCAGGTCAGCCTCTCCTCCCTCCTCCCTCCTTAGGCCTGACAAGTGACATGGATGGCAGGACATCTGCGAGGTGCGCATAGTGGACAAAGAGGGTCTGGATCTAGCTTACGTCACAGCCGTCTTTGCTGTCGCAGCTCGGAAGGGATGATTGGACAGATCAAGTTCTTCATGGAGATGACGCACTTCATGCAAGAGCTACACCGGAAGCTCGCGCTGGTGCTTGAAATAATTCATGGAGAGCCCCATGAGCGCGAATCTGCCAAGAGCGGTCAAGACAGACAAGGCCGACAAGCAAGCACTGACATGAGGCTTGAAGCAATCTGTTTCAGGTCGACCTCAGATTTCTTGACGTTGGCAACAGAAGAGAGACAAGCATACAGCGCTAGCCAGGAACAAATCTTATACTGGAAGTTGAGGCCCACGTGAGAACAGAACAGAGAGTGTTCAAAGCTGTTGACCTTAAGCAGAAGTCCAAGTAAACCAAAGAGAAGAGACAGAAGAGCCATGTAGTCTGGAGGAAGTTCCTCTTGAGGGATGGGAGGAGGTGGAGTATAAGGCCGGACAAGATCCGGTCTCTTGGCACCCTGCATATTGCTTCCAGTGCTCCAACCCTGCAGTCAAAAGAACTTGAGAAGAGAAAACTATATCGCTGATGGTGATGGTGATGGTGATGGTGGTGGTGGTGGTGATGATGTTGTAGTGATGGTGTTTTTGTTGACGATGATGAGGTGCAAGTTGAAGCAGAAGAAACGAAGGCAGCTGGAGACAAGCTCATGCAGACAAAATGACTAGGAAGGGTAGCGATTGGAGACCTCAAAAGGAACGAATGAAAGAAATCATGTGGATGTTGAAATATCGGATACAACACAAACAAAATTTGATGCAAACACACTATGCTAATCCCTTCCTCGCTTCCACACATCATCTTTTCTTCCCTCAAGGATTCTCTCTTGTTAAATTGTGCACCTGAATCTACTCCTCCTCGTCTTCCTCTTGATCCAATGCTCCATATTCTTCTGGTACTCTTCCACCCAACTATCAATTGCCTCATCCTGCTCATCCTGCTGCTGCTGCTGCTGCTGCTGCTCCTGCTCCTGCTCCTGCTCCTGCTGCTCCTGCTGCTCCTGCTGCTGCTCCTGCTCCTGCTCTTACGCTCCTGCACAATGTGTGGGATAACCGTTACACGAACGTTGCGTATTCTATGTATCCGTTACAGATCGTTACAGTGCCTCAAACCCATAAC
>NW_005434450.1:64116-67276 GCF_000315625.1 Guillardia theta CCMP2712
CGTCCTCTCCTCCTTCCTCTTCACGACGCCGCGTCCCATACCCTTTATATGAGCATCGCCCCTCGTCCCCGCTCAAAACTACCTGACAGGCCCGGCGCACTGCCCGGCGCAGGCCTCTGTCCACCAGGTGCCCGGCCGGGCCTCAGATGATGAATCCGCCGAGAGCCTCAGAGCCACCGCTGCGGGCCCGACTGCCATCATGTCACCCTCGCGCTGCCGGCGGGGCTCCGAGTCCGACCGTCAGTCACGGTTCCGAGGGAGCAGTGAAAAAGCGGAAAGTGAAAATCGCCATGAGGGCTGCCCTACAGACTCATGGGACCGACCAGGAGGAAGGGATCTGGATAGGGGAGCCAGCAGGGAAGTGGAAAGGGAACACACTGTATGTGGGGGTGGTGCTCCGTGGCAAGTACTATGCCTCTGGTGCGGATGTCTACATTCGAGGAGAGGAAGGGGAGAGACAGGTTTGTCCGGTGCCGCTCGTGTGATCTTGACTGACATGTGCTGGATGAAGTACATCGCAAGGATAACACGGATGTACGAGAGGGCGTCAGACTCAGCGAGGATGATAGGCTGTCGCTGGTACTATCGATCGGATGAGACCAACCTGAACAAAGATAAGAAGAAGTCTTCTTCTGGGGTTGACAAGAGCGGTGGTAGCTGTTGGAGCATTGATTCTGGTTTCAGGCAAACGACCAGGAGCTGTACATTTCTGACGTGGTGGATGACAATCCGGTGAACACGATTGAAGACCTGTGCAATGTTAGGTGGAAGCTAGATTGTGTGAAGATGTTTCTTATCCTGACTTCACTCAACAGAGCAAAGTTTCTCATTGAGGACATGAATGCTTGGCTGCAGCAAAGGTGGACCTTGAGTGATGAATGAAAGTCGTGAGAGTGGTGCAGAAACAACTTCACGTATAGCTTGAAATACGTGCCCACACTTGGAGTCGCAAGGGAACTCAGGTGGGTGCAGAGAGAAGGAATGGCTGGGTTGTGATTTTCTCTCAAGCGACAAGGACATTCGAGATTCGAAGGCTGCGTTTGCTGCCAACTCGCGGTCTGAACGTCTGACTCAAGCCTACCAGAGGTCAGCTCCTCCTCCCTTGTATGTCTGCACTGAGAGATGAGTAGTCTCGGCCGCTGCCAGTATGCTAGCCTTGAGGTACCGTTCCAGCATAAGGACGAGCTGGAGTCGCAGGTATGGTTGACTGCTGGAGGGTGGACGGGCTGACATTCTTCAACAGAATGTCACCGTCATCATCAAGCAAGGCAAGCACCGCACCAGCCTCAAGCAAGGAGCGGAGCTCTGCTGCGCATGGCGCTCTATTCTGTACGGAGTGATCTACAATAAGATCTCGGCGTTCAACAGGGAGAAGAAGGAAGAGCCACCCCGAGCGCAGACGTTGGCCAAGACCAAGAAGACAGAAGTACCTCTGAACAAGAAGCCCGAGAACGTCGCCAAGCAGAAGACGCCGGAGGAAGACTTCATTGAGAACCATAAGAAGATTCAATGGATCGGAAGTCCCGTGAAGACGGAGGGTACAAGGACTTACTACTCCAAGGTGCTGTTGGCCAACGGCACGGAGGTCAAGGTGGGAACGGCGGTGAAGCTGCTCGCCCCGGACGGAGAGCCTTCGTTCCTGGGGAAGGTGCAGTGCCTGTGGGGGAGCAGTAAGGATCATTTCAAGATGATGCGATGCAAGTGGTTCTACAGGCCCGAAGAGGCTCCGGGGTACAAGGGAACGGTCCATGCCCGGGAGGTGTTCATCTCCGAGCACCAGGACGAGCAGTACCTGACCACCATCGAGAAGCCCTGCACTATCATGCACGACTCGGAGATCCCGGGCGAGATCCGAGAAGACTTCCTGAAGCATCCCGACAACTTCTTCTATCGCATGAAGTACCTACCCGACCGCAACAACTTCGTCGTCCTGAAGGAGCCCGTGGCGATTGACCCTGTCACGGCAGCCAAAGACAGGCCGAGCTCTGCGTCCAGGGGCAAGAAGAAGTCAGCAGCCTCTTCCAAAGTCTCAGAGAAGCGAGGGAGCGACACGCCCACGGGCAAGGTGGCGGCAGAGAGCACGACGAAGCGACCACTAGAGGTGAAGGAGGAAGATGCGGCTCCGAAGACGAAGAAGATCAAGAGCGAGACGAGCGAGAAGGTCGCCGAGAGCGAAAAGAGCGACAAGAAGGAGAAAAGCGAAGAAGCTGAGACGGCAGCGGCAGCGGCAGCGGCAGCGGCACAGGAAGGAGGCGAGGAGAAAGGACACGACGAGTGAGTCCTGGGCTGCTAGTGAGGGTCGCTGACGCTGCAGCAGGTCGGGAGGGAAGGGCGACGCCTCCTTCCCCTCCTCCAAGGACGACTGGTACGCTGAGGAGTCGGAGGTGACCGATGCAGGGCCGCACATGGCATGGGCGAGCGACAGCGTGTTCGGGGTGAGTGTGGAGGGAAAGTCGCAGCTGGGGGAGGACGAGCGAACCTCGACCAAGGCAGGAGAGGAGGGGTCAGCGGTCGAGGAAGCGCTGCCGGAGAAGAAGGAGATGGAGGGAGCACAGCCGTGGCAAGCCTCCTCCTCTTCCCTCGAAGCTGAGCCGCATAAGCACGAAGACGGCGCGACTGAAAACACTCCCTTCCTCTCCTCCGCTAACTGGATCTCGAGCTTCGAGGTGGCTGACATCAACAGCTGAAGCGCTTGGGACCGCGAGGGGCTGCGAATGAGGAAGGAAAGCGGACATGGTTGTCCGGGGAGGAGAAGGGGAAGGAGGAGGAGAGGAGTAGAGTCTCTCAACTTGTACATGAATCATTAAGTCCCCGGTCTACTTCCTCTCTCCTCTGTTGCCGGCCGCACGTCCTGAGCAGTCCTGCCACAACCTTGAGGAGGAGCAGCCGTAGCAGCAGCAGGGAGCAGCTGGGATTTACCTGGGTAGCTGCCGAGAAGCTCTGAGCTCCGCGACGTCTTGAGCACTCAGGGGACGAAGTTCTTGCCTGCAGGAGAGTGTGAGGAGAAGTCGGCGAGAAGAGAAGGAGGGAGGGAGAGGGAGGAGGTGGGAGTGACAGGGAGGGAGGGGGGGGGGGAGGGGTCGTGGAGGGAGGGGCGAGCCGAGTCGGACCGTTGAGACTCGAACGAGGAGGCAGCTCCTGGCACAGCCGGTCTGATGAA
>NW_005434449.1:0-1740 GCF_000315625.1 Guillardia theta CCMP2712
CTGTCACGGTTGGACGCAGGAGGCGTCCTCTTGCCGTTCTGAGCTCCCTGCAAGACGGTGTAGACCTCGATGTCTGGGTCCTTGGCTCCGACAGTCCGTATGATAGGCAGAACCTCTTCTCAGGTAGGTTGGCCTGACGGTTGGAGGACATAGGAGAGCTCTGCCTGCAGACTTGATGGGGTTGACGCTGAGGCTCTATCACGGACGCAGCTGGTCATTCAGCTCTCGAGCAGCTCAGCCTCACTTGATGGGACCATACTCCTTCGCCTTGCATGGCACCCTCCAATGCCTCTCACCACCTGATCGCACCTCCCTTCCACTTCCCTCCCACCCTCCCTCCTCCTCCTCCCTCTCTCCCCTCCCTCTTTTCCTCTCCCTCTCCCTCTCCCTCTCTTCCTCGCCCTCACGATCCAACCTCCTCCCTCTCCCTCTCTTCCCTGCCTCCTTCTCTTACTGTCCCCTGTTTTCTCCTCCTCTCACTGTCCTCTATCCTCTCCTCCTCTGCATGCTCCTGCCCTCCCCGCCTGACTCAACCCGCTCGCTCCCTAGCTAGCATATCCATTCACTGCCCCGAATTCCCGAATATTCTGATCTAATGAAGTTTCTATTTCTGAAATGCTGCCCTTCATAAATGCGTCTGCTCGCACAGATTCAGATTCTGTTTCCCCTCTTTCAGCACTGTTCCCGCCATTCCCGCCCTCCCGCCCAGATTCCCGCCATTCCAGCGCCATTCCCGCCATGGAAGGAGGGAGTGTACAGGACGACCTATGCGGTGAAGGGCGACCTCAAGACAACCAATTCGACCAATTCGATTACTTATCATATTTATCGTCATCAGCATCCGAGTCAGGTGACGAAGAACTGAGTCCAGAAGAGAGGCGATGTCCCATACGCAAGTTACAAAAATTAATTCGCTTCGTCGACGATCCATTGGGTGAGTTGACCGGCAGTTTATCCCGTCCTACCTTGCCTAAACGCCAGGTGTCTCTGCCGCGACGGAAACGGCAAAGTGAGTCCGGTAGACTTGACGGGTTCTCTTGGCAGCCTCTTGGAAACGGCCCTAAAAGCCGCAGGACAACAGGAGGACGAGGAGGAGCAGAAGGAGCAGCAGGAGCAGCAGGAGGGGCAGAAGGAGAAGGAGCAGCAGCAGGAGCAGCAGCAGGAGGAGGGGCAAGGGCAGGGGCAGGAGTCCAACCGAGAAATGGCGAGCAAGAGAATTCAAAGGATGGCGAAAGGGAAGTCGAGCGATAGGGGGCGTGGAGATGTGTGAATCATCTTGCCTTTACCGATTTGAATCATATTAAATCATTCGATGATTCATTTGTGAGCTATCTTGTCATTGCAATTATGAATTGATTTGTTGTACTCTAGGATTCGATCGGAACGAACAGGTCAGAACAGATCAGATCTAGTGACTACAAAATCAACCTCATTTTGATCAGTGAGTTGTAACATAGAATCCATCTCTGGCTCCTATTTCAAGATGTCGTTGTTGATGAGGATCATGACGTCCAGCCGTGCTCACGAATAACTTTGTAACTGTTCCTCCTGCTCTGTATGCTGTTCCTCCTGCTCCTGCTCCTGCTCCAACCTCTATTTCTGGACTTACTCCTGAAATATGCGCCTGCTCCTCCTGCTCCTCCTGCTCCTCCTGCTCCTCCTGCTCCTCCTGCTCCTCCTGCTCGTTGGTCCCTCCCTCTCCCTCTCTCTCTCCCTCCCTCCCCCTCCCTCCCTCCCTCC